>NC_091180.1:44447186-44474686 GCF_040958095.1 Procambarus clarkii | reverse complement strand
AGATACCCACAAGACTAGAATACAAGTCATTAACAAGCATGCAAGTATAATACATAATACATGCAGACATATATATAATCCAAAAAAATGTCAAATTTACGTACTTATTATTACATTACAAATATCCAAGGTTTTGAAGACACGTTTCCTCTTGCGCCCAACGAGTGAATACTGAGACCAGACCCCATAGGTCCCTATCCTCATCATTCGTCTCACTGTGTCTCCACAGCTTGCACCGCCCATTTGAGACAGCGTCTGGACCTGTTAAAATAATGCATAAGCTGTAAGGTAATAGAGAATAATATATATCTTTCAATCTCAACATTAGATTTTCTAATTTCCAACTGTATTAAATAAATAGCATTAAAATATTTTCCTTCTTAACTATTACAAAAATCAACGAATTTGAGTAACTTTTGCTTTTGTTTTATTTGTACCTTAAACATAACACTGAACAATCAATTATGTGCCACCCCACCTTCCTTCATCTGCAAAAAAACTAATCAAAAGACATATGTACAAGGCTAAAAAAATTCAGCAACACTTACCATACTCAGGCTAAAATAATGGCATTTACTATTTTTAAAAGATTATTAGCAAATTTACAGAAATGGTGCATTCGGAAGACAAAACCAATTTTTCACTTTTGACAATTGAGCACCTGCTACATCCAGATTCTAGGGAGGAAAGGAAGGACGATCTTACTGGATCCCATAGCCTCTCCGAGGCACAAACCAGGCTTTTACACAAACCCCCCCCCCCCTGCACCCGAGCTTTTTAAAATAGTAAATGCCACTATTTTTGCAAAATTATTACGAGATCTATTATTCTAGAGAATAATGCATATAAATGCATATATGCATATAAATACAAAAGTAAATCAAATCTTATCCTTGTATAATATACAAGCTGATGTGAGATCCCTGTCTACAGGTGGACTGGAACTATTATCCAGTAGGCAGTCTATTGTATTTTATCAAACCGTTATTAGTATAATAGATCTCGTAATAATTTTGCAAAAATAATGGCATTTACTATTTTTAAAAGATTATTAGCAAATTTACACAAATGGTGCATTCGGAAGACAAAACCAATTTTTCACTTTTGACAATTGAGCACCTGCTACATCCAGATTCTAGGGAGGAAAGGAAGGACGATCTTACTGGATCCCATAGCCTCTCCGAGGCACAAACCAGGCTTTTACACAAACCCCCCCCCCCCTGCACCCGAGCTTTTTAAAATAGTAAATGCCACTATTTTTGCAAAATTATTACGAGATCTATTATTCTAGAGAATAATGCATATAAATGCATATATGCATATAAATACAAAAGTAAATCAAATCTTATCCTTGTATAATATACAAGCTGATGTGAGATCCCTGTCTACAGGTGGACTGGAACTATTATCCAGTAGGCAGTCTACTGTATTTTATCAAACCGTTATTAGTATAATAGATCTCGTAATAATTTTGCAAAAATAATGGCATTTACTATTTTTAAAAGATTATTAGCAAATTTACACAAATGGTGCATTCGGAAGACAAAACCAATTTTTCACTTTTGACAATTGAGCACCTGCTACATCCAGATTCTAGGGAGGAAAGGAAGGACGATCTTACTGGATCCCATAGCCTCTCCGAGGCACAAACCAGGCTTTTACACAAACCCCCCCCCCCCTGCACCCGAGCTTTTTAAAATAGTAAATGCCACTATTTTTGCAAAATTATTACGAGATCTATTATTCTAGAGAATAATGCATATAAATGCATATATGCATATAAATACAAAAGTAAATCAAATCTTATCCTTGTATAATATACAAGCTGATGTGAGATCCCTGTCTACAGGTGGACTGGAACTATTATCCAGTAGGCAGTCTACTGTATTTTATCAAACCGTTATTAGTATAATAGATCTCGTAATAATTTTGCAAAAATAATGGCATTTACTATTTTTAAAAGATTATTAGCAAATTTACACAAATGGTGCATTCGGAAGACAAAACCAATTTTTCACTTTTGACAATTGAGCACCTGCTACATCCAGATTCTAGGGAGGAAAGGAAGGACGATCTTACTGGATCCCATAGCCTCTCCGAGGCACAAACCAGGCTTTTACACAAACCCCCCCCCCCCTGCACCCGAGCTTTTTAAAATAGTAAATGCCACTATTTTTGCAAAATTATTACGAGATCTATTATTCTAGAGAATAATGCATATAAATGCATATATGCATATAAATACAAAAGTAAATCAAATCTTATCCTTGTATAATATACAAGCTGATGTGAGATCCCTGTCTACAGGTGGACTGGAACTATTATCCAGTAGGCAGTCTACTGTATTTTATCAAACCGTTATTAGTATAATAGATCTCGTAATAATTTTGCAAAAATAATGGCATTTACTATTTTTAAAAGATTATTAGCAAATTTACACAAATGGTGCATTCGGAAGACAAAACCAATTTTTCACTTTTGACAATTGAGCACCTGCTACATCCAGATTCTAGGGAGGAAAGGAAGGACGATCTTACTGGATCCCATAGCCTCTCCGAGGCACAAACCAGGCTTTTACACAAACCCCCCCCCCCCTGCACCCGAGCTTTTTAAAATAGTAAATGCCACTATTTTTGCAAAATTATTACGAGATCTATTATTCTAGAGAATAATGCATATAAATGCATATATGCATATAAATACAAAAGTAAATCAAATCTTATCCTTGTATAATATACAAGCTGATGTGAGATCCCTGTCTACAGGTGGACTGGAACTATTATCCAGTAGGCAGTCTACTGTATTTTATCAAACCGTTATTAGTATAATAGATCTCGTAATAATTTTGCAAAAATAATGGCATTTACTATTTTTAAAAGATTATTAGCAAATTTACACAAATGGTGCATTCGGAAGACAAAACCAATTTTTCACTTTTGACAATTGAGCACCTGCTACATCCAGATTCTAGGGAGGAAAGGAAGGACGATCTTACTGGATCCCATAGCCTCTCCGAGGCACAAACCAGGCTTTTACACAAACCCCCCCCCCCCCTGCACCCGAGCTTTTTAAAATAGTAAATGCCACTATTTTTGCAAAATTATTACGAGATCTATTATTCTAGAGAATAATGCATATAAATGCATATATGCATATAAATACAAAAGTAAATCAAATCTTATCCTTGTATAATATACAAGCTGATGTGAGATCCCTGTCTACAGGTGGACTGGAACTATTATCCAGTAGGCAGTCTACTGTATTTTATCAAACCGTTATTAGTATAATAGATCTCGTAATAATTTTGCAAAAATAATGGCATTTACTATTTTTAAAAGATTATTAGCAAATTTACACAAATGGTGCATTCGGAAGACAAAACCAATTTTTCACTTTTGACAATTGAGCACCTGCTACATCCAGATTCTAGGGAGGAAAGGAAGGACGATCTTACTGGATCCCATAGCCTCTCCGAGGCACAAACCAGGCTTTTACACAAACCCCCCCCCCCCCTGCACCCGAGCTTTTTAAAATAGTAAATGCCACTATTTTTGCAAAATTATTACGAGATCTATTATTCTAGAGAATAATGCATATAAATGCATATATGCATATAAATACAAAAGTAAATCAAATCTTATCCTTGTATAATATACAAGCTGATGTGAGATCCCTGTCTACAGGTGGACTGGAACTATTATCCAGTAGGCAGTCTACTGTATTTTATCAAACCGTTATTAGTATAATAGATCTCGTAATAATTTTGCAAAAATAATGGCATTTACTATTTTTAAAAGATTATTAGCAAATTTACACAAATGGTGCATTCGGAAGACAAAACCAATTTTTCACTTTTGACAATTGAGCACCTGCTACATCCAGATTCTAGGGAGGAAAGGAAGGACGATCTTACTGGATCCCATAGCCTCTCCGAGGCACAAACCAGGCTTTTACATAACCCCCCCCCCCCTGCACCCGAGCTTTTTAAAATAGTAAATGCCATTATTTTTGCAAAATTATTACGAGATCTATTATACTAATAACGGTAAATAAATAATAAATAGTAAATAAATCAAAATCAGTTACATTATTTTATCTTATTCATAGCATAAATGTTCTCGAAGATTACTAAAAAGAAATTGAATTAGACTACAGCAAATTGGCAAACTTTACCTTGTATCTGTTTCCACCGAGTTTGTTTGGGGCGTTCTTCAACATATCAGCAATACTTGTCTCAACATCTCTTTCAGTTGCATTAGTGTGGGTGTTGATACAGGCTTCTGGAAATTTATAAGAATTAATTAATATATATAATTATAATTCACTTTGCTATTCCCCATTCCACAGTCCTCTCGTCCTTCCCACTTCCCTGTCCCCACATCATCCCCACTATTCCCACTTCCCTGTCCCATCGTCCTCCTTACCATTTTCCCCTCCCCTGTCCTTCTTCCTCCCCCACCATCTCCCATTCACCTGTCCCTTTGTCCTCCCCAGCATTCCCCTGTCCCCACCATACCCCCCTCTCGTCCTCCCCACCATTCCAAACTACCTCATCCGATGCATTCTATAATGGTCTGATGCTTCCATCAGAAAATTGGGAACATCAAATGATCTGATATTCCCATCACTGAAAAATAAGAACAGCTAAAAAAATGAAATGAAAAAAATAAAAAAATAAACTATACTCATGAAATGAACAGTATGGTAAACAACACAGCTCAATTTCAATGCAATGTCACACAAAATTATTAAATCGAAATGAAAATAAATTGAAATCTATGAAAATTCAAATTATCAATACAATCGGAAATATTGAAATAATATCGCAACATAATATAGTGTGGGTTGCTCTTACGTGCAACAGACGGTGCTGTTTTTCAAAAAAGGCATGGTTTTACCTGTCACAAGTGTGGCATCTATACTTATACTCACGAAATGAACGGTATGGTAAACAACATAGCTCAATTGCAATGCAATGTCACAATAACATTTAATAACAATAACATTTAAATATACTTTAAGATATAATCTAGAAGAAAATAAGAACATTGAAACGGTTCATGAACTCGATTTCAATAAAGGACACTATGGGGAACTTTGAAAAACAGTTAATGAGTATAATTAGACAGACTTGTTGCTAGGCAGAGGAGTAAATAATGAGATATATGGCAAATTTTGCAAAATATACGGCACACAAACATTCATAGAAATACATGAAATACATAGCTCGAGAACTAAGGTCAGGAGAGTAAAAAGAGTATACACATTTTTGTTTTGACGCTTAATTAAGGTTATTGTGAGTACTCATCGCCTGCCTAGAAACTGGAACTAGTAATTCCATCTATCATACATATCATACAAGAGGAGCCACACATCTATGGATCATCCAATAAAATCAGCAGACTTCTAGATGTTACTACTGCTCGGCTTAGACTCGGTTACAAGTATCTCTGGGAATTCTCATTATCTGCTGATGTAGACCTGACCAAATGTAAACTGTGTCAACAAAATTATTCGCACACCCTCCGTCACTATGTGATGGAGTGCGAAAAGATACATGAATTTAGAGACAATTCTATAACCAATGTTCCAGCGATGTGTCAATATTTCATTCAAAATGATCTGCTACCAGAAATTTTAGCCAAATATCCCCAGTTTGCTAACTGTAGATAACAACTAAGTGATTGTAACCTATCCACCGCTGCCCACTGGATGGGGGACGGTGTGCAGGACAAACATATAAATTTTGATACTAGCTCTCCACATATGTCAGTTGCTTAATTTAGAACCTGTACTTGAGGTCGATCTCGAACCCATTGTTGATGTGATGACTTATATTGAATTTTGTAACTAGCTCATCAAGATTGTAACTTGCTTAGCTAAATGAATTGTGGGGTTCAGTCCCTGAGCCCATTATGTGCCTCTGTAACCCTTTCCACAACCGCCCACAAGATGGGTATGGGGTGCATAATGGGGTGGGGTGTCTTGGCCAAACGTGCCACATCAAAACCACAAGTTGACATTGAATGTGAATTAACAATGAGACAAGTAAGATTTATACTAATACATTTATACTAACTCTGTTGAGCGTTGACCATTTATACATCAAATCTGTTGATGTGAGCACTTTAGTTTAGTCTGCCGTTTAAAGAAAAAAAGAGCATATCAATGGTATATCACAGAAAACGAATTTATCATAAACTCATGTATTTGTCTTATCATATTGAACTGCATTCATATTTTTAATATATAACAATATGAATATACAAATTTCTGTAAATCCCCTACCTTGTTGGAATCTGTGGAAATGAATGAGCAAATGTGCTGGCTGAAGGCGCTGAAGGAAACCACATTGGTTTCATTTTGGATACAAATGTCCATGGAAATTCAAAATGGAAACTAATTATATAGTTGAACCTGCAGAGACGAGTTTAAGAATCTGTGTTGAGAGTGATGGACACAGCCTTCACAATTATACTTCAGAGAATGTAAACATCTAAGAGTCATTAGAAATATGTGTAGAATAATAAACCCTACATTGTTTGAGTTAGGGAAAACACCATTTGTGATATATAGATACTATAGCTGTTCCTAAAGATTCACCCTTTTTTGCACCAGCAAGATAACATATAAGATTTTAAGAGTTGACGAATGTTAATATTCTTGTTTGATAAACTGTGAACTTGAGACATAGTTAATAAGAACATATTAACACAACAAAATGTTTTCAAAATCCTTAACACCACTTTCCAGCAACTTATATAATTTATATAAATTATTTTAGAGAATAATACATAAATTATATATTTAAACATGATATAGTGTTTAGTGGAATGTATAAGGAGTCAAATTGTGTTAAAAAGAGCAATTTTTAGAAAATTTGGAAAAATACTTTTTTCTGTTCAAATTATAACTAAATGGATTATAAAGGTTTCACTCAGCCAATATATATCATTCACAATTTATTAATGAATTTTACAAAAAAACACCATAAATTTTATATTTAAACATGTAAAAACTATTTGTTTTACATTTGGAAGAAAATAATTGTAGAAAAACAATTTATAATTAAACCTTTGTGTTTGGATTTTTTGAGTAAAAGTTTCTCAAAGGCTCTCCTGCACCATTCTCAATGCAAATCATTCCCACACCTATGGCAAGAGATAGGCGAACGTTGTGTAGATGATTTGTGTTTGCTGGGAAGTAAGGTGTAGTAGAGGGAATTGTAGTAGGAATAAGAATTGTAGAGGGCCTATTAGCCCATACGAGGCAGCTGCTATTGTAACCACCGAATGAGAAGGAGATAGTAATAGGAATAAGAAGAGGATAGCAAGGGAATGTAGGAGAAGACAATGAACAGAAAAAGAGAGAAAGAAAGGTAACTGGAAGGGTAAGCTTATGTTAGGACACGTTTGTTAGAAAGATTAGAGCATTTGAGTATTTACTGTGAAAGGGAAAAGACCACAGCAACAAAGCCACGACTCAAATTCATGTTGGGTAGATTGTGTATTAGACGGCGATTAGATTCAACAAGACGGCATCTATGTAGAAGTAGAGGCAGGAAAGAGTATTTTGGAGGAAGACCAATCAATGGGATGATTAGAACCCCTCCCATGACAGAAGAGAGCATCGTTAGTATCTGCAGACTTAACACTTCTCTTGTGTTCTTAAAGTCTGTCATTCAGTGTATGGCCAGTTTCGCCAAAGTATTGGAGAGGACAAGACAAACAGGAGATAGAGTAGACACCAGCAGCATTAGAAACAGGAGGAGCAGTGTGATCTAGATTGCTACGAAGTGTGTTAGTTAGTCTGCTGTTTGGCAGGCTCAACGGTGCGCTTTTGCCTGCTCTGGGGAACGACGCCAGCCACTGCCCCCCGAATGTAAGTATGGCAGGAAGACCTGAAAGCAGGAGGCAAACCGGGAGTCCCCCTAATATCCCCTAGTGAATTTATACCCATTCTATCGTACGGTGACCAAAACCGAAATGCATAATCTAAATGGGGCCTAACATGAGCAAGATATAACTGAAGAACAGCACCAGGTGTCTTATTAGTAACGCTTCGATCAATAAATCCCAGTGTCCTATTATATTATTGCCTTGTTATAAATCACAGTGTTCTATTTACCTTATTATGGATCAGAGGTAGTATTATTTTCCGCTTTTGTAGGTTAGTTCTTCAAATGATATATATAAAGACTTAAGAATTAGATGACTGTGACATACTAGGTGTACAGTTGCTTCCTGGCAAGTCAGGTGTTACTCGTTCCCGGGTGCAATATAAGCTTCCCTCACCAAATTTCTTTCAGATAGTGCATAACTTTCGAAGAGTGCAGCTGATACACAAGACGTATTTTACTGGCATCGAGTTTAAAATCTCACGTTATTGTCAACAGAATGGAACCTGATGTCATTAGAACGCCAGAAGAATTCATCAATGTGATATATGAAGATTTTAGAAAGGATTCTGCAGAATATTCAACAAGAATCATGAAATTTACTGCCCCTTGTCCACTCAAAAACGGTGTTGTTTTTGAGAATATTAATCCTGATTTAAAATGGTGAACTTCAACTAGTAGCAGTCAAGTTTTATGCCTCGATAATGATGATGCAGACTTTTATACTTCCAAAAGTATTTTCGGGAAGACCTTAGACTGTGTATCAAACGAAATCAGTGATAACACGCTCAGTTTGAGATCTAGTGCCAGACATGCGCCGCTTGCCAGTTGTAACGAAAATCGCGTTCTGCGCCACATCTATATGCCAGATGAGATGAAAACGCCAGAACACTTATTTGAGGATATTTCTGATTATTATTGCAAGCATTCTACAGAAAATTTAACTAGTAAAAGTAATGCACCATTTTCTGACAATATTAATGAAGATGAAGATTATCATAATATATACAAACGTTTTTTTTGGTGAAACCTACGAAGAAGAACAACAACAACTACTGAGTGTATCTAACACTGATGTCATTGGTTGTGTTCAACGCAATTTTTCAATGCCGGATGAGATCAAACCACCAGCGCACATCACTGAAGACGTGTCTGATTACTTTTGTAAGGATTCTACAGACGAGTCAACAAGTAACATTAAAACTACAGTTCCTGTTTATGAGAATATTAGGGAAGACGAAAACTTTGATAATACTCCAGAGAGAATTTTCGGCGAGACCTTCGAAGAAGAACAACTATTAAATGCATCTAATACTGATGTCATTGGTTGTGTTCAACGCCACAATTCTGTGGCGAATAACTCTCCGCAGCAACCTTCAACCGACTGCAGTGTACAATATTTCGTTGTAAAGAAGGAGACAGGCGACGAAAGATCCCTGATATTCACTTTCTTCAAGAAGAAGCCAGTCGACATGCTACACGATAACTTCTCAGTCAGTGAGCATGCACAACCTTAAATCCAACCACAGGAAACCAAGTCCAGTGACAATCTACCTGCAGATTTCACTGACGTTCATGGTAACTTTACTGCCGCCTCCATCACCCAATGGAATGAAGCTCCTGTTAAGGTACAGGCTGGCAGGCGGCGTATATCAAGGGGTGCTCAGAAGCCTTACCAATGTCCTCACTGTTCCAAGTCTTATGTCTCAATGAAATGGATTAATCGGCACATTTCTAACGTACACAAGAGTCCGTACCAGGTGGGGAGGCGCCAATCAATCGAATCAGCTTAAGTTCCAGCTTTACAAACGATTTTCTAAGGAATCTGAGCATGTTGTTACATATATAAGTAAAATAAAATGGCTTCCTGTTCACCAAATAGACACAGTTATTAGTAACTATGAACTCAATTTTAAAAGTTTATATTTTCTGAAATTATAATAAAAAAAATACCCGCAAAACTGACATTAAATATCCTATTTCCTTTGTAAACATGAATTTTATTGTGAGAAATGACAAATGCTTGTTGGTTACTGTGGCCATCAACGGAAGTGCATGATTACGATTCCCTGAATTGCTGCGCTGATGGCCGAGACGGCACTGAGAAGTATTGAGTGAAACTGTTGTTCTGTATGAACTTTGCTTGACTAGTTTCATTGTCGAACACTCCTTATCTTTTGTCTGTCTGTTTAACCTTTCATTTTATGTTATTATAATTATGTAAATATTTTTTATATTATAGCACCTTTCGCAAATTATAATCCTTGGTTGCAGACGAGGAGTCACAATCACGTGGCTGAAATATGTCGACCAAACCACACACTAGAATGTGAAGGGACGACGACGTTTCGCTCCGTCCAGGACCGTTCTGGACATGAGAATGATCCAGGACAGACCGAAAAGTCATCGTCCCTTCACTTTCTAATGTGTTGTTTGGTCAACATGATCCTTGGTTGTTTTACTAGTCGGGTCTGTCATCACTAAACAATAATATAAAATCTTAACTGAAGTAGCATTGTATCTTGTAAATATTTCCTGAATCTTCTATCATACACACATACGTGCAAGACATGCACATACAGTTGTTGGTCGTGAACATACATACAACCTGTTATTAATGGTTTGTGATTATGGTGATAAGTGTCTGGCAAATTATAGATAATATGGTTAGCTACATTCTAAACAGACCAAAACTTTTTAAAATTACAAGCCACGTAGGTAAATATTTATGCCTAATGATAATTATTATTAATTCATTATGGCTGATAATTATTTATTGCGTACGCTGTTAAAATCTCTCTACAAATTTTAATAATACCCTTGAAAACATATTAAATCACGAGACAATTTCTACTCTGATCCAACCAAACTCGTTTATATGTATGTCTGACTCATAATACTTGAAAAATTACAACGATCCCACATCTATGATGCTCCTTGGTAATTTGTCCAGTAAATAAACAACCTTGTTTTCAAACACTTATCCAATTTATATCAATTGTTTCGAGTTCTGTTTGAGTTGATATAAATATAATCTTATTTAAAACCACTTTGTTATACCTTCCGTCAATTAATATGAAATAAACATGTCATTCCTAATTTTATTTCCAGAAAATGTTAAACTCATTTATGATCCCTCCATAAGAAAGGTTACTAATAAGCGGGACTAATAACTGGAAACCTCTTATAGGACGAAAGATTGACAGAGTTTACTCTACATTCTCTAGAATGGCGAAGATTTAGGAGTGAAATAATAGAGGTGTACATGTGTCTGAAAGGGCAAATGGGATAATAACAGGGTATTAATTAAAAGTATCAACAAAATACAAATGGAATCAATTGGATAGGTTTAGATTTAGGAAAGATAGGAAAAAAATGAATAAATTTAGATTTAGGTAGTTAACCTATTTAAATAACAAACGAGAATATAATATTGTATTTAAAATATCAACAAAATACAATGGGACTAAATTTGATAAGTTTAGATCTAGGTAATTATTAAATTAGGTCCTTTGGAAAAGACCTGGTTAAATACTGTAAAGAAAGCCAATAAAGAATACAGAACTGGGGTAAATACTGCAAATGACATATTGACTTATATGAGACAGCTCCTATTTGTTTCCACTAAAACTCATTCATATATATATATGTCTAACATACACTTGAAACAATTAAGGGATCCTGCTTCTATTATGTTACTTGGTAACATAATACACGACAAGAGTGGATGCGTTCTATTGAATTTATACTGGCGATGAGTCACTATAACGTGGCTAAAGTATGTTGACCAGACCACACACTAGAAGGTGAAGGGACGACGACTTTTCGGTCCGTCCTGGACCATTCTCAAGTCGATTGTGATCAGGAAGATTGATTGAATGACGAAGATTAAGCCACCCAAAAGATGGCACGGGCATGAATAGCCCGTAAGTGAAGGCATTTCTGAGCCATTACCAGTATCAATAGATGATACTGGAGATCTGTGGAGGTGCGACTGCACCCTGCGTGATGGGAGATGTCTCTCGTGGTGATAAGAAAGTAGAGACAGACAATAAATTTGAAAGAGAGAGAGAGGCGAGGAGCAAAGTATGGTGTAGTAAAGGGGATAGTAGTAGGAATAAGAATTGCAGAGGGCCTATAGGCCCATACGAGGCAGCTGCTATTGTAACCACCGAATGAGAAGGAGATAGTAATAGGAATAAGAAGAGGATAGCAAGGGAATGTAGGAGAAGACAATGAACAGAAAAAGAGAGAAGAGAGAAAGAAAGGTAAATGGAAGGGTAAGCTTATGCTAGGTCACGTTTGTTAGAAAGATTAGAGCATTTGAGTATTTACTGTGAAAGGGAAGAGTCCACAGCAACAAAGCCACGACTCAAATTCATGTTGGGTAGATTGTGTATTAGACGGCGATTAGATTCAACAAGACGGCATCTATGTAGAAGTAGAGGCAGGAAAGAGTATTTTGGAGGAAGACAAATCAATGGGATGATTAGAACCCCTCCCATTACAGAAAAGAGCATTGCTAATATCTGCAGACTTAACACTTCTCTTGTGTTCTTAAAGTCTGTCATTCAGTGTATGGCCAGTTTCGCCAAAGTATTGGAGAGGACAAGACAAACAGGAGATAGAGTAGACACCAGCAGCATTAGAAGCAGGAGGAGCAGTGTGAACTAGATTGCTACGAAGTGTGTTAGTTAGTCTGCTCTTTGGCAGGCTCAACGGTGCGCTTTTGCCTGCTCTGGGGAACGACGCCAGCCACTGCCCCCCGAATGCAAGTATGGCAGGAAGAGCTGAAAGCAGGAGGCAAACCGGGAGTCCCCCTAATATCCCCTAGTGAATTTATATCCATTCTATCGTACGGTGACCAAAACCGAAATGCATAATCTAAATGGGGCTTAACATGAGAAGTCAACAGAGAAGTACTCTATGTGGGCAACAGAAAAATACTCACTTGGTGGGCAAATGAGAAATACATGCTATGTGGGCAACAGAGAAGTACTGGCTATGTAGACAACAGAGAAGAACCGGCTATGTGGGCAACAGAAAAGTAATGGCTATGTGGGCAACAGAGAAGTACTCGCAATGTGGGCAACAGAGAAGTACTAAATGTGGGCAACAGAGAAGTACTGGCTATTTGGGCAACAGAGAAGTACTGGCTATGTGGGCAACAGAGAAGTACTCGCTATGTGGGCAACAGAGAAGTACTGGCTATGTAGACAACAGAGAAGAACCGGCTATGTGGGCAACAGAAAAGTAATGGCTATGTGGGCAACAGAGAAGTACTCGCAATGTGGGCAACAGAGAAGTACTAAATGTGGGCAACAGAGAAGTACTGGCTATTTGGGCAACAGAGAAGTACTGGCTATGTGGGCAACAGAGAAGTACTCGCTATGTGGGCAACAGAGAAGTACTCGCTATGTGGGCAACAGAGAAGTACTCACTATGTGGGCAACAGAGAAAAACCGGCTATGTGGGAAACAGAGAAGTACTCAATATGTGGGCAACAGAGAAGTACTAGATATGTGGGCAACAGAGAAGTACTAGCTATGTGGTCAACAGAGAAGGTCGCCAAATGGTGTTTTCGGTGTCCAGTAACACCTCAGTGGACTGGTTGAATTGTGGTAGCCTTGGCAAGGTCACACTCAATAGATCAGGAGATCAGGCAGGTATGTACTTGTATCACTCTTTGCTTCAAGTATAATATAGCCACAAGATAAATGGAGGGGATGATATAAACACAAAAGTATTTTGTATTTTACTTAAAATTCACGAAAGATGTCACAAGGTCATATCCATAAATAAATCAGCTGATCCTGGCTGGATTCGCTCGTTCCCACGAATATTATGCACTCACTAAGTGGCAACACCTCCCCCTCTCGTCAAAGTCATGATCAGCTGAGCGCCTGGCTCCGCGCGAAAGTTTATTGCTTGTTTTCCTGGCGTCGCGCGCTGTTTCTTTAAGTTCTCCAATAATATTAGAAACTCGCACACTCGATATTTTCAACAATAGCACGTATTACTTAGCTACACTGTATTCGGGCTCAAACAGTCGTTTCTACAATCAATGCGACAATGACTCACTGTAATGGTTCTACACTGCCCTTCATTCAATGATATATTATGAAGTATTTAACACTGGAGTTTTCAGTACTTCCTTTCGTGGGCGATAACACAATAATTCACTGTACTCACAAATGATTAATCACTGCATGAACATAGACATATATAATGTATATAAATCAGACATCAATAAATGGCAAATAAATAGTTTCCGGGCACATAGCCTAACTTCCAAATACTGGCATAATATTATATATAATTTATCACTATATGTTCACTTCAAAGTCTCTAGAAAGATATACAAAACACAGTAAATTTATCACTTGTCCCGGGTGCCTGTACACACCAATAATAAACATGGATATTATAAGTACTCTTGATAGTACTATACTGCACACTGGTGCCTTACTGTGACATGGGTGAGACTTGCTCACGACATATAAAATCCTCAGGCTAGATAATATAGCCGAATAATATAGCTAACTAAAGGGGAATGGGGAGGGAAACTATAAACACCTACTTCAACCTATCCTCCGATGAGAGTTGAGTTGTAGCTCCTGGTCCTCGTGTCGGGAACGCCCCCACACACACGTTGTCGTGTCCTACAGGAACCACTCGCCTTCCCACCGTTTAGCGCGTCGTCTCCGTGCCTTCTTCCCTGCAGGTCCGTGCTCCTCCTCGACTTCTTGTAGGGTTGGAGTCGGTCTCCTGGCCGTCGTCTTCTCCCAGCAACGGCTGCCTGCCTACTTCTCGGTGGCAGTCATCCGGATTCCCAACTAGTCCTCTTCTTCCTCTGCTACCCTGTGGCTCTGGTCAGCCACTACGCCGTCACGAATGGGTGAACTGCCTTAGACGTCGCCTACGTCACTGCACAGACTTCGCTTCTTCTTGCACAGTACCTGTCCTGGAGCACTTGTTGCTCAATAACCGTCGATTCCCTCTCTGGTTCAACACATGAACTAGGGAAGACCTCAGAGTACTGGCAGACTTCAGGTGACGTGTAAATCCACGGGAGCGGGAAACAACTGTCAAACTGACAGGACCAATCGTCGCACGTCCAACCTCCTTGACGTGTCGTGTCTGACTGATGGCGCCATCTCGGCGCGCTGCCCGGACCCCCTTCCTTTCGTGACGTCACTTTCGCCACGGGAAGTTCTCATTGGCTCCCGGTGCCACATTGCTGTCGGTGACCAATCCGGTGTCACTGACGTCACACTGTTTTGGCGGAGAAACAGGAGAGCCAGCGCCATCTTGGCTTCCTAAAGGGCCTAAACCACAGGCCAAAATATTATTGTTTCACAAATTTCTCGGCTCTCCGAGAACACTCCACTCTCCCACATATATCAAATTGATGCCTGCGACGTAGAGAACGCTTGGGTAAAGTGGACATGACTCTTACTGCAGGCGTGGGAGAAATATAAGGGGGGGAACACCGTCACATACCCCTCCCCTTAAAATAAGAGTCATGTCTGGTTAGTGTATACGGGATAGGGAGTCTGCTACTACGTTGTCCTTCCCCTTGATGTGCTTGACCTTGATCTTTGTCAGACTCTCAGTGTTGGTGAGACGGGTGCCGTCCGCCCTGGACCACTTTCCTTCCTCCTCCGGGAGTTCTCGGTCCCCCTGTACACACAGAACCGTCTTCCGCTGGGGTTCTCGGGTCATCGTTCCGTCCTGCCTGGCGGCTCCTCCTTCCACAGTGAAGAAAGGTTTCAGGCGGTCTACGTGACACACCTGTTTCTTTCGGGGTCTGTCCGGTTTCCCAATCTCGTACGACACTGGACCCAACCGCCGCAGCACCTGGTACGGTCCCTCGAACCGCGACTCGGTCACCCTACCTTTACCTGGAAGCAAAACCATCACCTGGGACCCGACCTGGAAATCCCTCTGCGTAGCTCTCTTGTCGTACCACTCCGACATCTTACGCTGCACCTCCTTCAGGTGTTTCCCAGCCAGTTCCTTCGCTAGAGTGAGACGTTCTTTGAACTTCTGGACATATTCGTTCACCGTTCCCACGGTCGCTCCTGGTGTCCATCGTTCCCTCAGCATGGATAGCATGGCATATATAACATAGATAAATGGAAAGTAAGCCTTCTCAGGACCCACACGTCCTCCTTTGGCTTCACTAATCGATTCGGGGAACTCTTCCTGCTGCAACTCTCCAAGACGAGTGCGGTCTACCCCTAAAGAACTGGTGAGGGTCACCTGCAACTCACCATTCGGGCTGTCTTCGCCCTCCGCTCGTTCTCCGGGTCCTACGAAGAGGTGATCAATTCCTAGGCTGTCGGACGTCTCCTCAGCCCCATCAGATCCACAACCTCCCGGTTCTTAGCGCTGTCTCGGCATCACAGCACAAACTGGGAACGCCACCGGTGCGATTCCCTTCTCGCCCCCACAGGCGTCTAACACTCCGCCCGTCTCCTTGTATTGTTCTAGACACTCTTTGCCTTTCACAAGATTCGGAAGGACATATCCTCCACACGCGTCGTTTCCCAAGATGACCTGTGCCTCCATCTTGGGCAGCGATGTACAGACCCCCACCACAAGGGTCTGGCAGCCATAATCGGAATCCAAAGTTACCTGGTGTAGGGGCATCCTCACTGGGCCTCCCACAGTGGTCACACTTGCCACCCCCACACTGGTACTCTCGTAACCCTCGGGGAACAGGGTTTCACTCACCAGGGTAAAATCGGCCCCAGTGTCTCTTAATATCTTCACTGGGATGGGGTCTGCGTCCCCCATCCTTACGGTTCCCTGACACACGAATGGGTGAACTCCCTTCTCCCCATTCAGCACGGGTTCATCCCGCACTCTCTCGGCCCTCTGGTCCTCGAACCTCACTAAAGCAACGTGCCCCCGCTGCTTAGGGCGTCTGCATTCCCGCGCGACGTGTCCGATTATTCCGCAGTTGTAGCAGCGGACCCTCGTCGGAGACCATCCGCCACCACTCGCCTTAGCACTGCCTTCAGAGGCCGTCGCTCCCTGTGTCTTACTCGCACCATTTGTCGCCTCCTTCGTTGCAGCAACAGCTCCCGAGCTCTCAGCTTGGTTCTTCTCTATCGGCTCTACAGCACCTTTTGTTCCTCTGTCGTCCCAACTCGATAGGTGGGACTTGGGGGAACTCGCTCCCGTCCTCCATCTATCCGTCCTCCTATAATTCCTATTGTTTCCGGCGTATACGGGTGATCGGTGCTGTCCCTCTCGGCGTGGGCGTAATGCTTCTTCTAGCATGTCGGCTCTGTCGGCTGCGGCCCTCAGGTCCTTTATGTCCGCCTCCTTTACCCTCACCCTGATCTCAGGAGAGAGCATGGACATAAACTTTTCCATGACCATTAGCTCCTTGACCTCTTCGACCGACCTCGCTCCTTCTGAGTCCAGCCACTTAAGGAACTTTCTTTCCATGTCCCTCGCTGTCTCCGCATAAGACTTTCCTGGTGAACGGGTACATTCCCTGAACCTCTTTCTGTAACACTCCGGCGTGAGCTTGAAGGAATGGAGCACAGCTCGTTGTACCGCATCATAGTTGGTGCATTCTTGGAAGTCGAGCATAGTGTAGGCTTCACGAGCTCCACCTGTGAGCCTCCCTTGAACCAACTCCGCCCACTCCGCCCACGGCCACCTCTTCAAAGCTGCAACCCTCTCGAAGTGATCGAAGAAACTTTCGGCATCATTAGGCACAAAGACCGGCAGATCTCGTTCCCTCACTCGTCGGTCTTCCTGTTGCGGCGGAGCAGGTGCACCTAGTCCTAGTTCAGCTCGCTTCAGCTCCACCTCCTTGTTGGCTTCTATTTCCAGTTGTCTCAGTCTAACCTCTCGCTCGTGTTCTTCCCTGCGTAGCTGTGCTTCTCGCTCTTGTTCTTCCCTGCGTAGCTGTGCTTCTCGCTCCTCACGCTTCAGCTGTGCTTCTCGCTCCTCACGCTTCAGCTGTGCTTCTCGCTCCTCACGCTTCAGCTGTGCTTCTCGCTCCTCACGCTTCAGCTGTGCTTCTCGCTCCTCACGCTTCAGCTGTGCTTCTCGCTCTTCTTTGCGCTGCTGTGCTTCTTCTCTCCTCAGCTGCGTTTCTGCTTCTCGCTCTTCCCGCTTCAGCTGTGCTTCTGCTTCTCGCTCTTCACGCTTCAGTTGTGCTTCCAGCTGCAACTTCATTATTTCCAGCTTAACGCTGTGCCTGCTGCCGCTGGATCCTCTGCTGCTTCCACCAATACTCAGGTGTTCTCCCACACTGGCAGGTGTTTGGGGCCGTTCCTCCCCTAAAGCTTCGTCTCGTGCCCTGAGCTGTGCCATTATCTCTAGTCTTCTTTCACCAACTCTGGCAGATCTCAGCTTTACTCCAAAATGATTTGCTATTGCCTGTAACTGTGCCTTGGTGCATTCCTCCAGCACCTGTTCGTCTCTAGTGTCAATAAACCTTGCTACTTTATCATCCTCCATCTTGTGCTATGAGTGATAACCTGCACCTGATCTCTAATACCACCGCCAATTACCACCACTGCAACCTTTATTTCGATCGTATCCTGGCAAAGTCGCCAATGTTGGAGTTTACCTCTACTCTTACTCTGGGTGTGCAACAGTTACACTCAAGGTCACTCACCGTAGCCCTGCGGGTCTTCACTCTAATCCTCTCGGCGCCACTGCACGCCAGGAGAGTAGCCCAGTCAATCCCAACCGGCCTCTGATTGAGAAGGAGTGGGAACACACTTCTTGTTCACTTAACTGTTGTGTGGCCCGCCCCAACAATAGGGCTTTACTATTAACCACAAGGTCGCCAACTGGTGTTTTCGGTGTCCAGTAACACCTCAGTGGACTGGTTGAATTGTGGTAGCCTTGGCAAGGTCACACTCAATAGATCAGGAGATCAGGCAGGTATGTACTTGTATCACTCTTTGCTTCAAGTATAATATAGCCACAAGATAAATGTAGGGGATGATATAAACACAAAAGTATTTTGTATTTTACTTAAAATTCATGAAAGATGTCACATGCTCATATCAATAAATAAATCAGCTGATCCTGGCTGGAGTCGCTCGTTCCCACGAATATTATGCACTCACTAAGTGGCAACACCTCCCCCTCTCGTCAAAGTCACGATCAGCTGAGCGCCTGGCTCCGCGCAAAAGTTTATTGCTTGTTTTCCTGGCGTCGCGCGCTGTTTCTTTAAGTTCTCCAATATTATTAGAAACTCGCACACTCGATATTTTCAACAATAGCACGTATTACTTAGCTACACTGTATTCGGGCTCAAACAGTCGTTTCTACAATCAATGCGACAATGACTCACTGTAATGGTTCTACACTGCCCTTCATTCAATGATATATTATGAAGTATTTAACACTGGAGTTTTCAGTACTTCCTTTCGTGGGCGATAACACAATAATTCACTGTACTCACAAATGATTAATCACTGCATGAACATAGACATATATAATGTATATAAATCAGACATCAATAAATGGCAAATAAATAGTTTCCGGGCACATAGCCTAACTTCCAAATACTGGCATAATATTATATATAATTTATCACTATATGTTCACTTCAAAGTCTCTAGAAAGATATACAAAACACAGTAAATTTATCACTTGTCCCGGGTGCCTGTACACACCAATAATAAACATGGATATTATAAGTACTCTTGATAGTACTATACTGCACACTGGTGCCTTACTGTGACATGGGTGAGACTTGCTCACGACATATAAAATCCTCAGGCTAGATAATATAGCTGAATAATATAGCTAACTAAAGGGGAATGGGGAGGGAAACTATAAACACCTACTTCAACCTATCCTCCGATGAGAGTTGAGTTGTAGCTCCTGGTCCTCGTGTCGGGAACGCCCCCACACACACGTTGTCGTGTCCTACAGGAACCACTCGCCTTCCCACCGTTTAGCGCGTCGTCTCCGTGCCTTCTTCCCTGCAGGTCCGTGCTCCTCCTCGACTTCTTGTAGGGTTGGAGTCGGTGTCCTGGCCGTCGTCTTCTCCCAGCAACGGCTGCCTGCCTACTTCTCAGCGGCAGTCGTCTGGATTCCCAACTAGTCCTCTTCTTCCTCTGCTACCCTGTGGCTCTGGTCAGCCACTACGCCGTCACGAATGGGTGAACTGCCTTAGACGTCGCCTACGTCACTGCACAGACTTCACTTCTTCTTGCACAGTACCTGTCCTGGAGCACTTGTTGCTCAGTAACCGTCGATTCCCTCTCTGGTTCAACACATGAACTAGGGAAGACCTCACAGAGTACTGGCAGACTTCAGGTGACGCGTAAATCCACGGGAGCGGGAAACAACTGTCAAACTGACAGGGCCTATCGTCGCACGTCCAACCTCCTTGACGTGTCGTGTCTGACTGATGGCGCCATCGCGGCGCGCTGCCCGGACCCCCTTCCTTTCGTGACGTCACTTTCGCCACGGGAAGTTCTCATTGGCTCCCGTTGCCACATTGCTGTCGGTGACCAATCTGGTGTCACTGACGTCACGCCGTTTTGGCGGGGAAACAGGAGAGCCAGCGCAATCTTGGCTTCCTAAAGGGCCTAAACCACATGCCAAAATATTATTGTTTCACAAATTTCTCGGCTCTCCGAGAACACTCCACTCTCCCACATATATCAAATTGATGCCTGCGACGTAGAGAACGCTTGGGTAGAGTGGACATGACTCTTACTGCAGGCGTGGGAGAAATATAAGGGGGGGAACACCGTCACAAGAGAAGTACTGGCTATGTGGGCAACAGAGAAGTACTGGCTATGTGGGCAACAGAGAAGTAGTGGCTAGGTGGGCAACAGAGAAGTACTCACAATGTGGGTAACAGAGAAGTAGCGGCTATGTGGACAACAGAGAAGTACTCACTATGTGGGCAACATAAATACTGGCTATGTGGGCAACAGAGAAGTACTCACAATGTGGGTAACAGAGAAGTACCGGCTATGTGGGAAACAGAGAAGTACTCGCTACATGGGCAACAGAGAAATACTGGCTATGTGGGCAACAGAGAAGTACTCGCTATGTGGGCAACAGAGAAGTACTAGATATGTGGGCAACAGAGATGTACTGGCTATTTGGGCAACAGAGAAGTACTGGCTACGTAGCAACAAAGAAGTACTGACTATGTTTCCAACAGAGAAGTACAAACTATGCGGCCAACAGAGAAGTACTAACTATGTGGGCAAGAGAGAAGTACTGGCTATGTGGGCAACAGAGAAGTACTCGCTATGTGGGCAACATTGAAGTACTCACTCTATGGACAACAGAGAAATATCGGCTATGTGGGCAACAGAGAAGTACTGGCAATGTGGGCAATAGAGATGTATTGGCTATGTGAGCAACAGAGAAGTAATCACAATGTGAGCAACAGAGAAGTACTCGCAACATGGGCAACAGAGAAATACTGGCTATGTGGGAGACAGAGAAGTACTCGCTATGTGAGCAACAGAAATGTATTGGCAATGTGAGCAACAGAGAAGTATTTACTATGTGGGCAACAGAGAAGTTCTCGCTATGTGGGCAACAGAGAAGTACTCGCTATGTGGGCAACAGAGAAGTACTCACTATGTGGGCAACAGAGAAGTACTCGCTATTTGGGCAGCAGAGAAGTACTCGCTATGTGCGCCACAGAGAAGTACTCGCTATGTGGGCAACAGAGAAGTACTGGCTATGTGGGCAACAGAGAAATACTAGCTATGTGGTCAACAGAACAGTACTCTCTAGGTGGGCAACAGAAAAGTACTCACTAGGTGTTCAAATGAGAAGTACATGCTATGTGGGCCACAGAGAAGTACTGGCTATGTGGACCACAGAATAACTCTCCGAATAACTCTCCGCAGCAACCTTCAGCCGACTGCAGTGTACAATATTTCGTTGTAAAGAAGGAGACAGGCGACGAAAGATCCCTGATATTCACTTTCTTCAAGAAGAAGCCAGTCGACATGCTACACGATAACTTCTCAGTCAGTGAGCATGCACAACCTGAAATCCAACCACAGGAAACCAAGTCCAGTGACAATCTACCTGCAGATTTCACTGACGTTCATGGTAACTTCACTGCCGCCTCCATCACCCAATGGAATGAAGCTCCTGTTAAGGTACAGGCTGCCAGGCGGCGTATATCAAGGGGTGCTCAGAAGCCTTACCAATGTCCTCACTGTTCCAAGTCTTATGTCTCAATGAAATGGATTAATCGGCACATTTCTAACGTACACAAGAGTCCGTACCAGGTGGGGAGGCGCCAATCAATCGAATCAGCTTAAGTTCCAGCTTTACAAACGATTTTCTAAGGAATCTGAGCATGTTGTTACATATATGAGTAAAATAAAATGGCTTCCTGTTCACCAAATAGACACAGTTATTAGTAACTAAGAACTCGATTTTAAAAGTTTATATTTTATGAAATTATAATAAAAAAATACCCGCAAAACTGACATTAAATATCCTATTTCCTTTGTAAACATGAATTTTATTGTGAAAAATGACAAATGCTTGTTGGTTACTGTGGCCATCAACGGAAGTGCATGATTACGATTCCCTGAATTGCTGCGCTGAAGGCCGAGACTGCACTGAGAAGTATTGAGTGAAACTGTTGTTCTGTATGAACTTTGCTTGACTAGTTTCATTGTCGAACACTCCTTATCTTTTGTCTGTCTGTTTAACCTTTCATTTTATGTTATTATAATTATGTAAATATTTTTTAAATTATAGCACCTTTCGCAAATTATAATCCTTGGTTGCAGACAAGGAGTCATAATCACGTGGCTGAAATATGTCGACCAAACCACACACTAGAATGTGAAGGGACGACGACGGTTCGCTCCGTCCAGGACCGTTATGGACTTGAGAATGATCCAGGACAGACCGAAAAGTCATCGTCCCTTCACTTTCTAGTGTGTTGTTTGGTCAACATGATCCTTGGTTGTTTTACTAGTTGGGTCTGTCATCACTAAACAATAATATAAAATCTTAACTGAAGTAGCATTGTATCTTGTAAATATTTCCTGAATCTTCTATCATACACACATACGTGCAAGACATGCACATACAGTTGTTGGTCGTGAACATACATACAACCTGTTATTAATGGTTTGTGATTATGGTGATAAGTATCTGGCAAATTATAGATAATATGGTTAGCTACATTCTAAACAGACCAAAACTTTTTAAAATTACAAGCCACGTAGGTAAATTTTTATGCCTGATGATAATTATTATTAATTCATTATGGCTGATAATTATTTATTGCGTACGCTGTTAAAATCTCTCTAAAATTTTAATAATACCCTTGAAAACATATTAAATCACGAGACAATTTCTACTCTGATAAAACCAAACTCGTTTATATGTATGTCTGACTCATAATACTTGAAATAATACAACAATCCCACGTCTATGATGCTCCTTGGTAATTTGTCCAGTAAATAAACAACCTTGTTTTCAAACACTTATTTGCCCGAGACTTTTCTAAATTACAACTTATCCAATTTATATCAATTGTTTCGAGTTCTGTTTGAGTTGATATAAATATAATCTTATTTAAAACCACTTTGTTATACCTTCCGTCAATTAAAATGAAATAAACATGTCATTCTTAATTTTATTTCCAGAAAATGTTAAGCTCATTTATGATCCCTCCATAAGAAAGGTTACTTATAAGCGGGACTAATAACTGGAAACCTCTTATAGGACGAAAGATTGACAAAGTTTACTCTACATTCTCTAGAATGGCGAAGATTTAGGAGTGAAATAATAGAGGTGTACATGTGTCTGAAAGGGCAAATGGGATAATAACAGGGTATTAATTAAAAGTATCAACAAAATACAAATGGAATCAATTGGATAGGTTTAGATTTAGGAAAGATAGGACAAAAATTGAATAAATTTAGATTTAGGTAGTTAACCTATTTAAATAACAAACGAGAATATAATATTGTATTTAAAATATCAACAAAATACAATGGGACTAAATTTGATAAGTTTAGATCTAGGTAATTATTTAATTAGGTCCTTTGGAAAAGACCTGGTTAAATACTGTAAAGAAAGCTAATAAAGAATACAGAACTGGGGTAAATACTGCAAAAGGCATATTGACTTATATGAGACAGCTCCTATTTGTTTCCACTAAAACTCATTCATATATATATGTCTAACATACGCTTGAAACAATTAAGGGATCCTACTTCTATTATGTTACTTGGTAACATAATACACGACAAGAGTGGACGCGTTCTATTGAATTTATACTGGCGATGAGTCACTATAACGTGGCTAAAGTATGTTGACCAGACCATACACTAGAAGGTGAAGGGACGACGACGTTTCGTTCCGTCCTGGACCATTCTCAAGTCGATTGTGGTCAGGAGGATTGATTGAATGACGAAGATTAAGCAACCCAAAAGATGGCACGGGCATGAATAGCCCGTAAATGAAGGCATTTCTGAGCTATTACCAGTTTCAATATATGATACTGGAGATCTGTGGAGGTGCGACTGCATCCTGCGTGATGGGAGATGTCTCTCGTGGTGATAAGAAAGTAGAGACAGGCAATAAATATGAGAGAGAGAGAGAGGCGAGGAGCAAAGTAAGGTGTAGTAGAGGGGATAGTAGTAGGAATAAGAATGGCAGAGGGCCTATTGGCCCATACGAGGCAGCTGCTATTGTAACCACCGAATGAGAAGGAGATAGTAATAGGAATAAGAAGAGGATAGCAAGGGAATGTAGGAGAAGACAATGAATAGAAAAAGAGAGAAGAGAGAAAGAAAGGTAAATGGAAGGGTAAGCTTATGTTAGGTCACGTTTGTTAGAAAGATTAGAGCATTTGAGTATATACTCTGAATGGGAAGAGTCCACAGCAACAAAGCCACGACTCAAATTCATGTTGGGTAGATTGTGTATTAGACGGCGATTAGATTCAACAAGACGGCATCTATGTAGAAGTAGAGACAGGAAAGATTATTTTGGAGGAAGACCAATCAATGGGATGATTAGAACCCCACCCATGACAGAAGAGAGCATTGTTAGTGTCTGCAGACTTAACACTTCTCTTGTGTTCTTAAAGTCTGTCATTCAGTGTATGGCCAGTTTCGCCAAAGTATTGGAGAGGACAACACAAACAGGAGATAGAGTAGACACCAGCAGCATTAGAAGCAGGAGGAGCAGTGTGAACTAGATTGCTTCGAAGTGTGTTAGTAAGTCTGCTCTTTGGCAGGCTCAACGGTGCTCTTTTGCCTGCTCTGGGGAACGACGCCAGCCACTTCCCCCCGAATGCAAGTATGGCAGGAAGAGCTGAAGGCAGGAGGCAAACCGGGAGTCCCCCTAATATCCCTTAGTGAATTTATATCCATTCTATCGTATGGTGACCAAAACCGAAATGCATAATCTAAATGGGGCCTAACATGAGCAAGATATAACAGAAGAACAACACCAGGTGTCTTATTAGTAATGCTTCGATTAATAAATCCCAGTGTCCTATTATATTATTGCCTTGTTATAAATCACAGTGTTCAATTTACCTTATTATGGAATAGAGGTAGTATTATTTTCCGCTTTTGTAGGTTAGTTCTTCAAATGATATATATAAAGACTTAAGAATTAGATGACTGTGACATATTAGGTGTACAGTTGCTTCCTGGCAAGTCAGGTGTTACTCGTTCCCGGGTGCAATATAAGCTTCCCTCACCAAATTTCTTTCAGACAGTGCATAACTTTCGAAGAGTGCAGCTGATACACCAGACGTATTTTACTGGCATCGAGTTTAAAATCTCAAATTATTGTCAACAGAATGGAACCTGATGTTATTAGAACGCCAGAAGAATTCATCAATGTGATATATGAAGATTTTAGAAAGGATTCTGCAGAAAATTCAACAAGAATCATGAAATTTACTGCCCCTTCTCCACTCAAAAACGGTGTTGTTTTTGAGAATATTTATCCTGATTTAAAATAGGGAACTTCAACTAGTAGCAGTCAAGTTTTATGCCTCGATAATGATGATGCAGACTTTTATACTTCCAAAAGTATTTTCGGGAAGACCTTAGACTGTGTATCAAACGAAATCAGTGATAACACGCTCAGTTTGAGATCCAGTGCCAGACATGCGCCGCTTGCCAGTTGTAACGAAAATCGCGTTCAACGCCACATCTATATGCCAGATGAGATCAAAACGCCAGAACACATACTTGAGGACATTTCTGATTATTATTGCAAGCATTCTACAGAAAATTCAACTAGTAAAACTAATGCACCATTTCTGAGAATATTAATGAAGATGAAGATTATCATAATATATACAAACGTTTTTTTGGTGAAACCTACGAAGAAGAAGAACAACAACTACTGAGAGTATCTAACACTGATGTCATTGGTTGTGTTCAACGCAATATTTCAATGCCGGATGAGATCAAACCACCAGCGCACATCACTGAAGACGTGTCTGATTATTTTTGTAAGGATTCTACAGACGAGTCAACAAGTGACATTAAAACTACAGTTCCTGTTTATGAGAATATTAGGGAAGACGAAGACTTTCATAATAATCCAGAGAGAATTTTCGGCGAGACCTTCGAAGAACAACAACTATTAAATGCATCTAACACTCATGTCATTGGTTGTGTTCAACGCCACAATTCTGTGGCGAATAACTCTCCGCAGCAACCTTCAGCCGACTGCAGTGTACAATATTTTGTTGTAAAGAAGGAGACAGGCGACGAAAGATCCCTGATATTCACTTTCTTCAAGAAGAAGCCAGTCGACATGCTACACGATAACTTCTCAGTCAGTGAGCATGCACAACCTGAAATCCAACCACAGGAAACCAAGTCCAGTGACACTCTACCTGCAGATTTCACTGACGTTCATGGTAACTTCACTGCCGCCTCCATCACCCAATGGAATGAAGCTCCTGTTAAGGTACAGGCTGCCAGGCGGCGTATATCAAGGGGTGCTCAGAAGCCTTACCAATGTCCTCACTGTTCCAAGTCTTATGTCTCAATGAAATGGATTAATCGGCACATATCTAACGTACACAAGAGTCCGTACCAGGTGGGGAGGCGCCAATCAATCGAATCAGCTTAAGTTCCAGGAGCCAGATTCATGAAAACACTTACGCAAGCACTTACGAACGTGTACATCTTTCCTCAATCTTTGACGGCTTTCGTTACATTTATTAAACAGTTTACAAGCATGAAAACTTCCCATTCGACTGTTGTTATTGTTAAAAACAGCTTCCTGGTGATTCGGAGCTCATTAACTGTTTAATAATTGGAAACAAAGCCGCCAAAGATTGAGAAAAAGATGTACAGGTTCGTAAGTGTTTGCGTAAGTGCTTTCGTAAATCTGACCCCAGGTTTACAAACGATTTTCTAAGGAATCTGAGCATGTTGTTACATATATAAGTAAAATAAAATGGCTTCCTGTTCACCAAATAGACACAGTTATTAGTAACTATGAACTCAATTTTAAAAGTTTATATTTATGAAATTATAATAAAAAAATACCCGCAAAACTGACATTAAATATCCCTTTTTCTTTGTAAACTTGAATTTTATTGTGAAAAATGACAAATGCT
>NC_091180.1:44304304-44446686 GCF_040958095.1 Procambarus clarkii | reverse complement strand
TGACTCATAATACTTGAAATAATACAACGAGCCCACATCTATGATGCTCCTTGGTAATTTGTCCAGTAAATAAACAACCTTGTTTTCAAACACTTATTTGCCCGAGACTTTTCTAAATTACAACTTATCCAATTTATATCAATTGTTTCGAGTTCTGTTTAAGTTGATATAAATATAATCTTATTTAAAACCACTTTGTTATACCTTCCGTCAATTAAAATTAAATAAACATGTCATTCTTAATTTTATTTCCCGAAAATGTTAAGCTCATTTATGATCCCTCTATAAGAAAGGTTACTAATAAGCGGGACTAATAACTGGAAACCTCTTATAGGACGAAAGATTGACAAAGTTTACTCTATATTCTCTAGAATGGCGAAGATTTAGGAGTGAAATAATGGAGGTGTACATGTGTCTGAAAGGGCAAATGGGATAATAACAGGGTATTAACTAAAAGTATCAACAAAATACAAATGGAATCAATTGGATAGGTTTAGATTTAGGAAAGATATGAAAAAAATTGAATAAATTTAGATTTAGGTAGTTAACCTTTTTAAATAACAAACGAGAATATAATATTGTATTTAAAATATCAACAAAATACAATGGGACTAAATTTGATAAGTTTAGATCTAGGTAATTATTTAATTAGGTCCTTTGGAAAAGACCTGGTTAAATACTGTAAAGAAAGCCAATAAAGAATACAGAACTGGGGTAAATACTGCAAATGACATATTGACTTATATGAGACAGCTCCTATTTGTTTCCACTAAAACTCATTCATATATATATGTCTAACATACGCTTGAAACAATTAAGGGATCCTACTTCTATTATGTTACTTGGTAACATAATACACGACAAGAGTGGACGCGTTCTATTGAATTTATACTGGCGATGAGTCACTATAACGTGGCTAAAGTATGTTGACCAGACCACACACTAGAAGGTGAAGGGACGCCGACGTTTCGGTCCGTCCTGGACCATTCTCAAGTCGATTGTGGTCAGGAAGATTGATTGAATGACGAAGATTAAGCAACCCAAAAGATGGCACGGGCATGAATAGCCCGTAAGTGAAGGCATTTCTGAACCATTACCAGTATCAATAGATGATACTGGAGATCTGTGGAGATGCGACTGCACCCTGCGTGATGGGAGATGTCTCTCGTGGTGATAAGAAAGTAGAGACAGGCAATAAATATGAAAGAGAGAGAGAGGCGAGGAGCAAAGTAAGGTGTAGTAGAGAGGATAGTAGTAGGAATAAGAATTGCAGAGGGCTTATTGGCCCATACGAGGCAGCTGCTATTGTAACCACCGAATGAGAAGGAGATAGTAATAGGAATAAGAAGAGGATAGCAAGGGAATGTAGGAGAAGACAATGAACAGAAAAAGAGAGAAGAGAGAAAGAAAGGTAAATGGAAGGGTAAGCATATGTTAAGTCACGTTTGTTAGAAAGATTAGAGCATTTGAGTATATACTGTGAAAGGGAAGAGTCCACAGCAACAAAGCCACGACTCAAATTCATGTTGGGTAGATTGTGTATTAGACGGCGATTAGATTCAACAAGACGGCATCTATGTAGAAGTAGAGGCAGGAAAGATTATTTTGGAGGAAGACCAATCAATGGGATGATTAGAACCCCTCCCATGACAGAAGAGAGCATTGTTAGTGTCTGCAGACTTAACACTTCTCTTGTGTTCTTAAAGTCTGTCATTCAGTGTATGGCCAGTTTCGCCAAAGTATTGGAGAGGACAAGACAAACAGGAGATAGAGTAGACACCAGCAGCATTAGAAGCAGGAGGAGCAGTGTGAACTAGATTGCTACGAAGTGTGTTAGTTAGTCTGCTCTTTGGCAGGCTCAACGGTGCGCTTTTGCCTGCTCTGGGGAACGACGCCAGCCACTGCCCCCCCCGAATGCAAGTATGGCAGGAAGAGCTGAAAGCAGGAGGCAAACCGGGAGTCCCCCTAATATCCCTTAGTGAATTTATATCCATTCTATCGTACGGTGACCAAAACCGAAATGCATAATCTAAATGGGGCCTAACATGAGCAAGATATAACTGAAGAACAACACCAGGTGTCTTATTAGTAACGCTTCGATAAATAAATCCCAGTGTCCTATTATATTATTGCCTTGTTATAAATCACAGTGTTCTATTTACCTTATTATGGAATAGAGGTAGTATTATTTTCCGCTTTTATAGGTTAGTTCTTCAAATGATATATATAAAGACTTAAGAATTAGATGACTGTGACATATTAGGTGTACAGTTGCTTCCTGGCAAGTCAGGTGTTACTCGTTCCCGGGTGCAATATAAGCTTCCCTCACCAAATTTCTTTCAGACAGTGCATAACTTTCGAAGAGTGCAGCTGATACACCAGACGTATTTTACTGGCATCGAGTTTAAAATCTCACGTTATTGTCAACAGAATGGAACCTGATGTTATTAGAACGCCAGAAGAATTCATCAATGTGATATATGAAGATTTTAGAAAGGATTCTGCAGAAAATTCAACATGAATGATGAAATTTACTGTTCCTTGTCCACTCAAAAACGGTGTTTTTGAGAATATTAATCCTGATTTAAAATGGGGAATTTCAACTAGTAGCAGTCAAGTTTTATGCCTCGATAATGATGATGCAGACTTTTATACTTCCAAAAGTATTTTCGGGAAGACCTTAGACTGTGTATCAAACGAAATCAGTGATAACACGCTCAGTTTGAGATCCAGTGCCAGACATGCGCCGCTTGCCAGTTGTAACGAAAATCGCGTTCAACGCCACATCTATATGCCAGATGAGATGAAAACGCCAGAACACATATTTGAGGACATTTCTGATTATTATTGCAAGCATTCTACAGAAAATTCAACTAGTAAAACTAATACACCATTTTCTGACAATATTAATGAAGATGAAGATTATCATAATATATACAAACGTTGTTTTGGTGAAACCTACGAAGAAGAACAACAACTACTGAGTGTATCTAACACTGATGTCATTGGTTGTGTTCAACGCAATATTTCAATGCCGGATGAGATCAAACCACCAGCGCACATCACTGAAGACGTGTCTGATTATTTTTGTAAGGATTCTACAGACGAGTCAACAAGTAACATTAAAACTACAGTTCCTGTTTATGAGAATATTAGGGAAGACGAAGACTTTCATAATACTCCAGAGAGAATTTTCGGCGAGACCTTCGAAGAAGAACAACTATCAAATGCATCTAACACTCATGTCTTTGGTTGTGTTCAACGCCACAATTCTGTGGCGAATAACTCTCCGCAGCAACCTTCAGCCGACTGCAGTGTACAATATTTCGTTGTAAAGAAGGAGACAGGCGACGAAAGATCCCTGATATTCACTTTCTTCAAGAAGAAGCCAGTCGACATGCTACACGATAACTTCTCAGTCAGTGAGCATGCACAACCTGAAATCCAACCACAGGAAACCAAGTCCAGTGACAATCTACCTGCAGATTTCACTGACGTTCATGGTAACTTCACTGCCGCCTCCATCACCCAATGGAATGAAGCTCCTGTTAAGGTACAGGCTGCCAGGCGGCGTATATCAAGGGGTGCTCAGAAGCCTTACCAATGTCCTCACTGTTCCAAGTCTTATGTCTCAATGAAATGGATTAATTGGCACATTTCTAACGTACACAAGTGTCCGTACCAGGTGGGGAGGCGCCAATCAATCGAATCAGCTTAAGTTCCAGGTTTACAAACGATTTTCTAAGGAATCTGAGCATGTTGTTACATATATAAGTAAAATAAAATGGCTTCCTGTACACCAAATAGACACAGTTATTAGTAAATATAAACTCAATTTTAAAAGCTTATATTTTATGAAATTATAATAAAAAAATACCCGCAAAACTGACATTAAATATCCCTTTTTCTTTGTAAACTTGAATTTTATTGTGAAAAATGACAAATGCTTGTTGGTTACTGTGGCCATCAACGGAAGTGCATGATTACTATTCCCTGAATTGCTGCGCTGATGGCCGAGACGGCACTGAGAAGTATTGAGTGAAACTGTTGTTCTGTATGAACTTTGCTTGACTAGTTTCATTGTCGAACACTCCTTATATTTTGTCTGTCTGTTTAACCTTTCATTTTATGTTATTATAATTATGTAAATATTTTTTATATTATAGCACCTTTCGCAAATTATAATCCTTGGTTGCAGACGAGGAGTCACAATCACGTGGCTGAAATATGTCGACCAAACCACACACTAGAATGTGAAGGGACGACGACGTTTCGCTCCGTCCAGGACCGTTATGGACTTGAGAATGATCCAGGACAGACCGAAAAGTCATCGTCCCTTCACTTTCTAGTGTGTTGTTAGGTCAACATGATCCTTGGTTGTTTTACTAGTTGGGTCTGTCATCACTAAACAATAATATAAAATCTTAACTGAAGTAGCATTGTATCTTGTAAATATTTCCTGAATCTTCTATCATACACACATACGTGCAAGACATGCACATACAGTTGTTGGTCGTGAACATACATACAACCTGTTATTAATGGTTTGTGATTATGGTGATAAGTATCTGGCAAATTATTGATAATATGGTTAGCTACATTCTAAACAGACCAAAACTTTTTAAAATTTCAAGCCACGTAGGTAAATATTTATGCCTAATGATAATTATTATTATTTCATTATGGCTGATAATTATTTATTGCGTACGCTGTTAAAATCTCTACAAATTTTAATAATACCCTTGAAAACATATTAAATCACGAGACAATTTCTACTCTGATGAAACCAAACTCGTTTATATGTATGTCTGACTCATAATACTTGAAATAATACAACGATCCCACATCTATGATGCTCCTTGGAAATTTGTCCAGTAAATAAACAACCTTGTTTTCAAACACTTTGTTGCCCGAGACTTCTCTAAATTACAACTTATTCAATTGATATTAATTGTTTCGAGTTCTGTTTGAGTTGATTTAAATATAATCTTATTTAAAACCACTTTCTTATACCTTCCGTCAATTAAAATGAAATAAACATGTCATTCTTAATTTTATTTCCAGAAAATGTGAAGCTCATTTATGATCCCTCCATAAGAAAGGTTACTAATAAGCGGGACTAATAACTGGAAACCTCTTATAAGACGAAAGATTGACAAAGTTTTCTCTACATTCTCTAGAATGGCGAAGATTTAGGAGTGAAATAATAGAGGTGTACATGTGTCTGAAAGGGCAAATGGGATAATAACAGGGTATTAATTGAAAGTATCAACATAATACAAATGGAATCAATTGGATAGGTTTAGATTTAGGAAAGATAGGAAAAAAATTGAATAAATTTAGATTTAGGTAGTTAACCTATTTAAATAACAAACGAGAACATAATATTGTATTTAAAATATCAACAAAATACAATGGGACTAAATTTGATAAGTTTAGATCTAGGTAATTATTTAATTAGGTCCTTTGGAAAAGACCTGGTTAAATACTGTAAAGAAAGCCAATAAAGAATTCAGAACTAGGGTAAATACTGCAAATGACATACTGACTTATATGAGACAGCTCCTGTTTGTTTCCATTAAAACTCATTCATATATATATATGTCTAATATACGCTTGAAACAATTAAGGGATCCTACTTCTATTATGTTACTTGGTAACATAATACACGACAAGAGTGGACGCGTTCTATTGAATTTATACTGGCGATGAGTCACTATAACGTGGCTAAAGTATGTTGACCAGACTACACACTAGAAGGTGAAGGGACGACGACGTTTCGGTCCGTCCTGGACCATTCTCAAGTCGATTGTAATCAGAAAGATTAATTGAATGACGAAGATTAAGCCACCCAAAAGATGGCACGGGCATGAATAGCCCGTAAGTGAAGGCATTTCTGAGCCATTACCAGTATCAATAGATGATACTGGAGATCTGTGGAGGTGAGACTGCACCTTGCGTGATGGGAGATGTCTCTCGTGGTGATAAGAAAGTAGAGACAGGCAATAAATATGAAAGAGAGAGAGAGGCGAGGAGCAAAGTAAGGTGTAGTAGAGGGGATAGTAGTAGGAATAAGAATTGCAGAGGGCCTATTGGCCCATACGAGGCAGCTGCTATTGTAACCACCGAATGAGAAGGAGATAGTAATAGGAATAAGAAGAGGATAGCAAGGGAATGTAGGAGAAGACAATGAACAGAAAAAGAGAGGAGAGAAAGAAAGGTAAATGGAAGGGTAAGCTTATGTTAGGTCACGTTTGTTAGAAAGATTAGAGCATTTGAGTATATACTGTGAAAGGGAAGAGTCCACAGCAACAAAGCCACGACTCAAATTCATGTTGGGTAGATTGTGTATTAGACGGCGATTAGATTCAACAAGACGGCATCTATGTAGAAGTAGAGGCAGGAGAGATTATTTTAGAGGAAGACCAATCAATGGGATTATTAGATCCCCTCCCATGACAGAAGAGAGCATTGTTAGTGTCTGCAGACCTAACACTTCTCTTGTGTTCTTAAAGTCTGTCATTCAGTGTATGGCCAGTTTCGCCAAAGTATTGGAGAGGACAAGACAAACAGGAGATAGAGTAGACACCTGCAGCATTAGAAGCAGGAGGAGCAGTGTGAACTAGATTGCTACGAAGTGTGTTAGTTAGTCTGCTCTTTGGCAGGCTCAACGGTGCGCTTTTGCCTGCTCTAGGGAACGACGCCAGCTACTGCCCCCCGAATGCAAGTATGGCAGGAAAAGCTGAAAGCAGGAGGCAAACCGGGAGTCCCCCTAATATCCAGTAGTGAATTTATATCCATTCTATCGTACGGTGACCAAAACCGAAATGCATAATCTAAATGGGGCCTAACATGAGCAAGATATAACTGAAGAACAACACCAGGTGTCTTATTAGTAACGCTTCGATTAATAAATCCCAGTGTTCTATTATATTATTGCCTTGTTATAAATCACAGTGTTCTATTTACCTTATTATGGAATAGAGGTAGTATTATTTTCCGCTTTTGTAGGTTAGTTCTTCAAATGATATATATAAAGACTTAAGAATTAGATGACTGTGACATATTAGGTGTACAGTTGCTTCCTGGCAGGTCAGGTGTTACTCGTTCCCGGGTGCAATATAAACTTCCCTCACCAAATTTCTTTCAGACAGTGCATAACTTTCGAAGAGTGCAGCTGATACACCAGACGTATTTTACTGGCATCGAGTTTAAAATCTCATGTTATTGTCAACAGAATGGAACCTGATGTTATTAGAACGCCAGAAGAATTCATCAATGTGATATATGAAGATTTTAGAAAGGATTCTGCAGAAAATTCCACAAGAATCATGAAATTTACTGCCCCTTGTCCACTCAAAAACGGTGTTGTTTTTGAGAATATTAATCCTGATTTAAAATGGGGAACTTCAACTAGTAGCAGTCAAGTTTTATGCCTCGATAATGATGACGCATACTTTTATACTTCCAAAAGTATTTTCGGGAAGACCTTAGACTGTGTATCAAACGAAATCAGTGATAACACGCTCAGTTTGAGTTCCAGTGCCAGACATGCGCCGCTTGCCAGTTGTAACGAAAATCGCGTTCAACGCCACATCTATATGCCAGATGAGATGAAAACGCCAGAACACATATTTGAGGACATTTCTGATTATTATTGCAAGCATTCTACAGAAAATTCAACTAGTAAAACTAATGCACTATTTTCAGACAATATTAATGAAGATGAAGATTATCATAATATATACAAACGTTTTTTTTGGTGAAACCTACGAAGAAGAAGAACAACAACTACTGAGTGTATCTAACACTGATGTCATTGGTTGTGTTCAACGCAATATTTCAATGCCGGATGAGATCAAACCACCAGCGCACATCACTGAAGACGTGTCTGATTATTTTTGTAAGGATTCTACAGACGAGTCAACAAGTAACATTAAAACTACAGTTCCTGTTTATGAGAATATTAGGGAAGACGAAGACTTTCATAATACTCCGAAGAGAATTTTCGGCGAGACCTTCGAAGAAGAACAACTATTAAATGCATCTAACACTGATGTCATTGGTTGTGTTCAACGCCACAATTCTGTGGCGAATAAATCTCCGCAGCAACCTTCAGCCGACTGCAGTGTACAATATTTCGTTGTAAAGAAGGAGACAGGCGACGAAAGATCCCTGATATTCACTTTCTTCAAGAAGAAGCCAGTCGACATGCTACACGATAACTTCTCAGTCAGTGAGCATGCACAACCTGAAATCCAACCACAGGAAACCAAGTCCAGTGACAATCTACCTGCACATTTCACTGACGTTCATGGTAACTTCACTGCCGCCTCCATCACCCAATGGAATGAAGCTCCTGTTAAGGTACAGGCAGGCAGGCGTCGTATATCAAGGGGTGCTCAGAAGTCTTACCAATGTCCTCACTGTACCAAGTCTTATGTCTCAATGAAATGGATTAATCGGCACATTTCTAACGTACACAACAGTCCGTACCAGGTGGGGAGGCGCCAATCAATCGAATCAGCTTAAGTTCCAGCTTTACAAACGATTTTTTAAGGAATCTGAGCATGTTGTTACATATATAAGTAAAATAAAATGGCTTCCTGTTCACCAAATAGACACAGTTATTAGTAACTATGAACTCAATTTTAAAAGTTTATATTTTCTGAAATTATAATAAAAAAAATACCCGCAAAACTAACATTAAATATCCTATTTTCTTTGTAAACTTGAATTTTATTGTGAAAAATGACAAATGCTTGTTGGTTACTGTGGCCATCAACGGAAGTGCATGATTACGATTCCCTGAATTGCTGCGCTGATGGCCGAGACGGCACTGAGAAGTATTGAGTGAAACTGTTGTTCTGTATGAACTTTGCTTGACTAGTTTCATTGTCGAACACTCCTTATCTTTTGTCTGTCTGTTTAACCTTTCATTTTATGTTATTATAATTATGTAAATATTTTTTATATTATAGCACCTTCTGCAAATTATAAGCCTTGGTTGCAGACGAGGAGTCACAATCACGTGGCTGAAATTTGTCGATCAAACCACACACTAGAATGTGAAGGGACGACGACTTTTCGCTCCGTCCAGGACCGTTCTGGACTTGAGAATGATCCAGGACAGACCGAAAAGTCATCGTCCCTTCACTTTCTAGTGTGTTGTTTGGTCAACATGATCCTTGGTTGTTTTACTAGTCGGGTCTGTCATCACTAAACAATAATATAAAATCTTAACTGAAGTAGCATTGTATCTTGTAAATATTTCCTGAATCTTCTATCATACACACATACGTGCAAGACATGCACATATAATTGTTGGTCGTGAACATGCATACAACCTGTTATTAATGGTTTGTGATTATGGTGATAAGTATCTGGCAAATTATAGATAATATGGTTAGCTACATTCTAAACAGACCAAAACTTTTTAAAATTACTAGCCACGTAGATAAATATTTATGCCTAATGATAATTATTATTAATTCATTATGGCTGACAATTATTTATTGCGTACGCTGTTAAAATCTCTCTACAAATTTTATTAATACCCTTGAAAACATATTAAATCACGAGACAATTTCTACTCTGATAAAACCAAACTCGTTTATATGTATGTCTGACTCATAATACTTGAAATAATACAACGATCCCACATCTATGATGCTCCTTGGTAATTTGTCCAGTAAATAAACAACCTTGTTTTCAAACACTTATTTGCCCGAGACTTTTCTAAATTACAACTTATCCAATTTATATCAATTGTTTCGAGTTCTGTTTGAGTTGATATAAATATAATCTTATTTAAAACCACTTTGTTATACCTTCCGTCAATTAAAATGAAATAAACATGTCATTCTTAATTTTATTTCCAGAAAATGTTAAGCTCATTTATGATCCCTCCATAAGAAAGGTTACTAATAAGCGGGACTAATAACTGGAAACCTCTTATAGGACGAAAGATTGACAAAGTTTACTCTACATTCTCTAGAATGGCGAAGATTTAGGAGTGAAATAATAGAGGTGTACATGTGTCTGAAAGGGCAAATGGGATAATAACAGGGTATTAATTAAAAGTATCAACAAAATACAAATGGAATCAATTGGATAGGTTTAGATTTAGGAAAGATAGGAAAAAAATTGAATAAATTTAGAATTAGGTAGTTAACCTATGTAAATAACAAACGAGAATATAATATTGTATTTAAAATATCAACAAAATACAATGGGACTAAATTTGATAAGTTTAGATCTAGGTAATTATTTAAGTAGGTCCTTTGGAAAAGACCTGGTTAAATACTGTAAAGAAAGCCAATAAAGAATACAGAACTGGGGTCAATACTGCAAATGACATTGACGTATATGAGACAGCTCCTATTTGTTTCCACTAAAACTCATTCATATATATATATGTATAACATACGCTTGAAACAATTAAGAGATCCTACTTCTATTATGTTACTTGGTAACATAATACACGACAAGAGTGGACGCGTTCTATTGAATTTATACTGGCGATGAGTCACTATAGAGTAGCTAAAGTATGTTGACCAGACCACACACTAGAAGGTGAAGGGACGACGACGTTTCGGTCCGTCCTGGACCATTCTCAAGTCGATTGTGATCAGGAAGATTGATTGAATGACGAAGATTAAGCCACCCAAAAGATGGCACGGGCATGAATAGCCCGTAAGTGAAGGCATTTCTGAGCCATTACCAGTATCAATAGATGATACTGGAGATCTGTGGAGGTGCGACTGCACCCTGCGTGATGGGAGATGTCTCTCGTGGTGATAAGAAAGTAGAGACAGGCAATAAATATGAAAGAGAGAAAGAGGCGAGGAGCAAAGTAAGGTGTAGTAGAGGGGATAGTAGTAGGAATAAGAATTGCAGAGGGCCTATTGGCCCATACGAGGCAGCTGCTATTGTAACCACCGAATGAGAAGGAGATAGTAATAGGAATAAGAAGAGGATAGCAAGGGAATGTAGGAGAAGACAATGAACAGAAAAAGAGAGAAGAGAGAAAGAAAGGTAAATGGAAGGGTAAGCTTATGTTAGGTCCCGTTTGTTAGAAAGATTAGAGCATTTGAGTATATACTGTGAAGGGGAAGAGTCCACAGCAACAAAGCCACGACTCAAATTCATGTTGGGTAGATTGTGTATTAGACGGCGATTAGATTCAACAAGACGGCATCTATGTAGAAGTAGAGGCAGGAAAGATAATTTTTCAGGAAGACCAATCAATGGGATGATTAGAACCCCTCCCATGACAGAAGAGAGGATTGTTAGTGTCTGCAGACTTAACACTTCTCTTGTGTTCTTAAAGTCTGTCATTCAGTGTATGGCCAGTTTCGCCAAAGTATTGGAGAGGACAAGACAAACAGGAGATAGAGTAGACACCAGCAGCATTAGAAGCAGGAGGAGCAGTGTGAATTAGATTGCTACGAAGTGTGTTAGTTAGTCTGCTCTTTGGCAGGCTCAACGGTGCGCTTTTGCCTGCTCTGGGAAACGACGCCAGCCACTGCCCCCCGAATGCAAGTATGACAGGAAGAGCTAAAAGCAGGAGGCAAACCGGGAGTCCCCCTAATATCCCTTAGTGAATTTATATCCATTCTATCGTACGGTGACCAAAACCGAAATGCATAATCTAAATGGGGCCTAACAAGTCAACAGAGAAGTACTCTATGTGGGCAACAGAAAAATACTCACTAGGTGGGCAAATGAGAAATACATGCTATGTGGGCAACAGAGAAGTACTAGCTATGTGGTAAACACAGAAGTACTGGCTATGTGGGCAACAGAGACGTACTGTCTATGTGGGGAACAGAGATAAACTGGCTATGTGGGCAACAAAGAAGTACTGGCTATGTAGACAACAGAGAAGAACCGGCTATGTGGGCAACAGAAAAGTAATGGCTATGTGGGCAACAGAGAAGTACTCGCAATGTGGGCAACAGAGAAGTACTAAATGTGGGCAACAGAGAAGTACTGGCTATGTGGGCAACAGAGAAGTACTGGCTATGTGGGCAACAGAGAAGTACTCGCTATGTGGGACACAGAGAAGTACTCGCTATGTGGGCAATAGAGAAGTACTCGCTATGTGGGCAACAGAGAAGTACTCGCTATGTGGGCAACAGAGAAGTACTCGCTATGTTGGCAACAGAGAAGTACTCGCTATGTGGGCATTAGAGAAGTACTCGTTATGTGGGCAACAGAGAAGTTCTCGCTATGTGGGCAACAAAGAAGTACTCACTATGTGAGCAACGGAGATGTATCGACTATGTGGGCAACAGAGAAGTTCTCACTTTGTGGGCAACAGAGAAGTTCTCACTATGTGGGCAACAGTGAAATACTCGCTATGTGGCAACAAAGAAGTACTGGCTATGTGGGCAACAGAGATCTTGGTATGTGGACAACAGAGAAGTATTAGATATGTGGGCAACAGAACTACCGGCTATTGAGGCAACAGAGAAGTACTCAATATGTGGGCAACAGAGAAGTACTAGCTATGTGGTCAACAGAGAAGTACTGGCTATTTGGGCTACAGAGAAGTACTGGCTATGTGGGCAACAGAGAAGTTCTGGCTATGTGGGCAACAGAAAAGTACTGGCAACGTGGCAACAAAGAAGTACTGGCTACGTGGCAACAGAGAAGTACTGGCTATGTGGCCAACAGAGAAGTACTAACTATGCGGCCAACAGAGAAGTACTAACTTTGTGGCCAACAGAGAAGTACTGGCTATGTGGTCAACAGAGAAGTACTCACTATGTTGGCAACAGAGAAGTACTCACTATGTGCCAACCGAGAAGTACTGGCTATGTGGGCAACAGAGAAGAACTCACTTTGTGGGCAACAGAGATCTGGCTATGTGGACAACAGAGAAGTAATGGAAATGTGGGCAACAGAAGTACCGGCTATGTGGGCAACAGAGAAGTACTCACTATGTGGGCAACAGAAAAGTACTGACTACGTGGCAACAAAGAAGTACTGGCTATGTGGCAATAGAGAAGTAATGACAATGTGGCAACAGGGAAGTACTGGCTATGTGGCAACAGAGAAGTACTGGCTATGTGGCCAACAGAGAAGTACAAACTATGCGGCCAACAGAGAAGTACTAACTATGTGGGCAACAGATGGCTATGTGAGCAACAGAGAAGTACTCGCTATGTAGGCAACAATGAAGTACTCACTCTATGGAAAAGCAGAGAAATATCGGCTATGTGGGCAACAGAGAAGTCCCGGCTATGTGGGCAACAGAGAAGTACTGGCAATGTGGGCAACTGAGATGTATTGGCTATGTAAGCAACAGAGAAGTAATCACAATGTGAGCAACAGAGAAGTACTCGCTACGTGGGCAACAGAGAAATACTGGCTATGTGGGCAACAGAGAAGTAGTGGCTACGTGGGCAACAGAGAAGTACTCACTATGTGGCCAACAGAGAAGTACTGGCTATGTGGGCATCAGAGAAGTACTGGCTATGTGAGCAATAGAAAAGTAGTCACTATGTGGGCAACAGAGAAGTACTCGCTATGTGGACAACAGAGAAGAACTCACTATGTGGGAAACAGAGAAGTACCGGCTATGTGGACAACAGAGAAGTACTCACTATGTGGGCAACAGAAATACTGGCTATGTGGGCAACAGAGAAGTACTCACTATGTGGGTAACAGAGAAGTACCGGCTATGTGGGAAACAGAGAAGTACTCGCTACATGGGCAACAGAGAAATACTGGCTATGTGGGCAACAGAGAAGTACTCGCTATGTGGGCAACAGGAGTGTACTCGCTATGTGGGCAACAGAGAAGTACTCACTATGTGGCCAACAGTGAAGTACTGGCTATGTGGGCAACAGAGAAGTACTGGCTACGTGGGCAACAGAGAAGAACTCACTATGTGGGCAACAGAAATACTGGCTATGTGGGCAACAGAGAAGTACTCACTATGTGGGCAACAGAGAAGTACTCACTTTATGGACAACAGAGAAGTATCGGCTATGTGGGCAACAGAATTCCCAGCTATGTGGGCAACAGAAGTACTGGCAATTTAGGCAACAGAGAAGTACTGGCTATGTGGGCAACAGAAGTACTGGCTATGTGGGCAACAGAGAAGTACTGGCTATGTGGGCAACAGAGAAATACTGGCTATGTGGGCAACAGAGAAGTAGTGGCTACGTGGGCAACAGAGAAGTACTCACTATGTGGGCAACAGAGAAGTACTAGATATGTGGGCAACAGAGAAGTACTAGCTATGTGGGCAAAAGAGAACTACTTACTATTTGGTCAACAGAGAAGTACTGGCTATTTGGGCATCAGAGAAGTACTGGTTATGTAGGCAACAGAGAAGTACTGGCTATATGGGCAACAGAAAAGTACTGGCTACGTGGCAACAAAGAAGTACTGGTTATGTGGCAACAGAGAAGTACTGGCTATGTGGCAACAGAGAAGTACTGGCTATGTGGCAACAGAGAAGTACTGGCTATGTGGCAACAGAGAATTACTGGCTATGTGTCCAACAGAGAAGTACTAACTATGCGGCCAACAAAGAAGTACTAACTATGTGGACAACAGAGAAGTACTGGCTATGTGGCCACAGAGAAGTAATAGCTATGCGGGCAACAGAGAAGTACCGACTATGTGGGCAACAGAGAAGTTCTGGCTATGTGGGCAACAGAGAAGTACTGGCTATGTGGCAACAGAGAAGTACTGGCTATATGGCAACAGAGAAATACTGGCTATGTGGCAACAGAGAAGTACTGGCTATATGGCAACAGAGAAGTACTGGCTATGTGGGCAACAGAGAAGTACTGGCTATATGGCTACTGAGAAGTAACTGCTGTGTGGGCAAGAGAGAAGTACTTGCTATGTTGTGTCGGGGTGTGTCTCTTTCTAGCCCATGGGTGGGCAACCTTGTTGAGAGTGCGTGCCAAAATCAGCCAAGTCTCTGACACAAACTTTTTCCACATGCCAACCATTTTTTTAGAACATATTTGGTATCTCTTAAGAACTTTTTAAACGAACAAATAATAAATTACCTCAGTGCAGTAAAACACCTTCTCAGGGAGGAGGCAAGTGAGCAACTGTGAGAAACACTACGAAGCAAGACTGCGAGAGAGTTACAAGTCTGAGATCGTCTGAACATGTGTTCATTACGGGGACTTCATGGGGGTGGGGGACTGTTGATTTCACTGGTTATATTACGGCTGTCAATGGAGAGAAGGGGAGAGCATAAGAATTCTTATCTTTCTTTAGCTTTCGAAGGTGAAGATGCTTTAGATTTAGATAGTAAAGTGAGTTTAATTAATTAATATGCGTCAAACTGAAGTCGGGCGGCATTCAAACACATGAGGTTTAGGGGGGGGGGGGAGATGTTGTGGGGGTTTAAATTCAAAGTTTACGAAATTAATTTTTAAAGGTGGGCAGGCATGGCGTATTTTGCCTTCACAGATATGATTGGCAGTGTACACTATGGTTATGGGTGCAGCCTTTAGGTTAGAAAGGCTTATTACATAAAATATGAGCCAAAGTAAATAGAGGGGAATCATCAAACATCGGCATGATCGATGACATAAAAAAAGAAGGTAACTATGGCAACAAGATCAACTTCTTTTTCTTGAGACCTCTTTAGCTTCGTAGAGCTTAAACCTCTTCACCACCAGGACGTACATATACTGTCATGGCAAGTAAGCTTATACCCCAAGGAAAGTAGTTTTTTTTTGTCTGTGCTTTGGGTAACATGTGCTTGCATCTATGCTTAGGGTAACCTATGCTCTTGCGTGCCAGAGACAAGTCATCGGCGTGCCAAGTTTGGCACGCGTGCCAGAGGTTGCCCACCCCTGTTCTAGCCAGTCACCACCAAGTATTGGTAGTGACAAACGTTACTTACAGTAGCCCCCACGGGTCTGCACTCGATCCTCACGGTTCCACTGTTCACGAGGAGAGTCTCTCAGTCTTTCTCCGGCTGGCCTCGTAGTCTAAAGACGAGTGAGAACACGATCACTTGATCACGTGCCCGTCCCGACAGAGGGCTCTACCGCTCACTAAAGGTCGCCAACTGGTGTTTACCGTGTCCAGTAACACCTCAGTGGAATATTAGTAATATATTAGTGGCCCCAGGGAATACTAATCAATTTGGTAACAGGTAAGTATATGTTTAAATCACTCACTGTTAGATAGTCTCAATAGCAACAATGTAATAGAGGGTTGACTCAAACATGGCGGTGGTTTTGTAGTTTACTTACAAGATCTCAAGAATCATAACTCTGCATCAACAACATGGCAAAGGAATAATAGAGCAGCCTTCTCTCCGCCTCTTCACAATTCTGGAACACTCTGGGAATGGCAACACTCCAGTTAATATAGTTCACTTTATCAATATTTGTAATACGAGGTATCTCTAGGCACACAGCCTTACACTATTAAATTGTATATTTATATATATAACCTCTGGCACGAACTTATAATATAAATGACATGTAAATATAAATGTCCTCATCACAGTAATCTCTTCACCAAACCACAGGTGCAATCACACACCATATAAATATCTCGTGAGAGCTCTATAGCATCTCCCTTCACAACTGTGTCTTACTAGAAACAAACATTGGTGAGCCCTGCTCACGACATAGAAGATAGTCTGGCTAATCGCTAACTAAAGGGGAATGGGAGGGAAAACTGAATTACCTACTTCCACCATAAATGATGTGGATTCGTCCTATGTTGAGGGTTGAATTGAAGCTCCTGGTCCCGGTTCACGACTTGCTGTAGGGAACACCCCCACACACACTGATGCTCTTCCAAGGACCTCAACCAACACCCAAAAACCCGTCTTCTCCATGTTGCTTCTCTCTGCAGGCTCTGTGCTCTTCCACAACCTATTGAACATTTGGAGTCGGTCTCCTGTCCGTCGTCTCCTCAAAACTACGCCTGCAGTCCTTACTCCCGGCTGCAGTCGTTCATATTCCCAGCTAGTTTGTTCTTCTCCTTCCTCACGGTGAACTGGCCCAGCCGCTACGTCATCACCCGACTGGTGAAACTGTACAGTCGTCCCTGACGTCACTGCCCAGGCTTCACTCCTGCTAAACACCTGTCACTGGAGCACTTGTTGTGCGTTTCCCGTCAATTCCTACTTCTGTCCGCCTCATGGAGTTCAGGAAGACCTCACAGGCTGCTCGCAGACCACCGTGATGGGTATATTCACCGGAGAGGGGCAAATACTGTCAGACTGACAGGACCCCGTACCGCACGTCCGCCCTTGACGACGTGCCGTATCTCACTCCTGGCGCCACAGGTCGCACTGCCCGGACCTACCTCCACTCGTAACGTCACACTTGCCAGGGACGTTTCTCATTGGCTCTCTGTACAACGTCACCGTTCTTGGCCAATCTGGTGAAACTGACGTCATAACATTTTGATGCGCAAACGTAGGAGTCGGCGCCATCTTGGCGTCCAAAAGGGCCTAAGCCACTGGCCAAACCACTCTTCTTTAGTTAATTTCTCTCCTATGCGAGAACACCTCATGCTCCCACATATGTCAAATTGTTCTCTGGAAGGCAGAGAACGTTCGGGTAAAGTAAATATAACTCTTACAGCTGGCGTGGGAGAAATATAAGTGGGGGAACACCGTCAGAGTGGGCAACAGTGAAGTACCTGTTATGTGGGCAACAGAGAAGTACTGGCTCTGTGGGCAACAGAGAAGTACTCACTATGTGGGCAACAGAGAAGTACTGGCTATGTGGACAACAGAGAAGTACTGGCTATGTGGCAACAGAGAAGTACTCGCTATGAGGGCAACAGAAAAGTACATTTATGTGGCAACAGGGAAGTACTGGCTATGTGGCAACAGAGAAGTAGTCACAATGTGGGCAACAGAGAAGTACTGACTATATGGCAACAGATAAGTACTCGCTATGTGGGCAACAGAGAAGTACTCGCTATGTGGACAACAGAGAAATACTGGCTACGTGGGCAATAGAGAAGTACTGGTTATGTGGGCAATAGAGAAGTACTGGCTATGTGGGCAACAGACAAGTACTGGCTATGTGGGTAACAGAGAAGTACTTGCTATGTGGGTAACAGAGAAGTACTTGCTATGTGGGCAACAGAGAAGTATTGGCTATGTGGGCAACAGAGAAGTACTTGCTATGTGGGCAACAGAGAAGTACTTGCTATGTGGGCAACAGAGAAGTACTTGCTATGTGGGCAACAGAGAAGTACTGGCTATGTGGGCAACAGAAAAGTACTGGCTATGTGGGCAACAGAGAAGTACTTGCTATGTGGGCAACAGAGAAGTACTTGCTATGTGGGCAACAGAGAAGTACTTGCTATGTGGGCAACAGAGAAGTACTTGCTATGTGGGCAACAGAGAAGTACTTGCTATGTGGGCAACAGAGAAGTACTGGCTATGTGGGCAACAGAGAAGTACTTGCTATGTGGGCAACAGAGAAGTACTTGCTATGTGGGCAACAGAGAAGTACTTGCTATGTGGGCAACAGAGAAGTACTGGCTATGTGGGCAACAGAAAAGTACTGGCTATGTGGGCAACAGAGAAGTACTTGCTATGTGGGCAACAGAGAAGTACTTGCTATGTGGGCAACAGAGAAGTACTGGCTATGTGGGCAACAGAGAAGTACTCACTATGTGGGCAACAGAGAAGTATTCACTTTGTGGGCAACAGAGAAGTACTCACTATGTGGGCAACAGAGAAGTACTCACTAAGTGGTTATCTTGAGGTTATCTTGAGATGATTTCGGGGCTTTAGTGTCCCCGCGGCCCGGTCCTCGACCAGGCCTCCACCCCCAGGAAGCAGCCCGTGACAGCTGACTAACACCCAGGTACCTATTTTACTGCTAGGTAACAGGGGCATAGGGTGAAAGAAACTCTGCCCATTGTTTCTCGCCGGCGCCTGGGATCGAACCCAGGACCACAGGATCACAAGTCCAGCGTGCTGTCCGCTCGGCCGACCGGCTCCCGTGGGCAACAGAGAAGTACTCACTATGTGAGCAACAGGGGTTGATAGTGCATACACATGGAGGTACCCCTCCCTGTGTATGTACACCCAGCAGTGGTGTACACCTCTTTGTGTATGTACACTCAGCAGTGGTGTACACCTCCCTGTGTATTTACACCCAGCAATGGTGTACATCTCCCTGTGTATGTACACCCAGCAGTGGTGTACACCTCCCTGTGTATGTACACCCACCAGTGGTGTACACCTCCCTGTGTATGTACACCCAGCAATGGTGTACACCTCCCTGTGTATGTACACCCAGCAGTGGTGTACACCTCCCTGTGTATGTACACCCACCAGTGGTGTACACCTCCCTGTGTATGTACACTCAGCAATGGTGTACACCTCCCTGTGTATGTACACCCAGCAGTGGTGTACACCTCCCTGTGCATGTACACCCAGCAGTAGTGTACACCTCCCTGTGTATGTACACCCACCAGTGGTGTACACCTCCTTGTGTATGTACACCCACCAGTGGTGTACAACACCCTGTGTATGAACACCCACCAGTGGTGTACACCTCCCTGTGTATGTACACCCACCAGTGGTGTACACCTCCTTGTGTATGTACACCCACCAGTGGTGTATACCTCCCTGTGTATGTACACCCTCCAGTGGTGTACACCTCCCTGTGTATGTACACCCAGTAATGGTGTACACCTCCCTGTGTATGTACACCCACCAGTGGTGTACACCTCCTTGTGTTTGTACACCCACCAGTGGTGTACACCCACCAGTGGTGTATACCTCCCTGTGTATGTACACCCACCAGTGGTGTATACCTCCCTGTGTATGTACACCCACCAGTGGTGTACACCTCCCTGTGTATGAACACCCACCAGTGGTGTACACCTCCCTGTGTGTGAACACCCACCAGTGGTGTACACCTCCCTGTGTGTGAACACCCACCAGTGGTGTACACCTCCCTGTGTATGAACACCCACCAGTGGTGTACACCTCCCTGTGTATGTACACCCACCAGTGGTGTACACCTCTTCGCGTGTGAAGAAAAGAAAAAATTATAAATATAAGAAGACTGCAAAGCAACATTTTACATTCCAAACTCAAATCCATATCATTAAGAGAGAGAATGTCCTTGTCCTCGCGGTCGGCCAGACTATTGTGGTTCTTCTCAAGCAACTTTCCATTGTGAATTGTATATGATTGCATTGTGTTATATCCTGGTTAGGGTTTGACTCCAATGCCAAGGATTATCTCTTACAGCTAGAATGTTCAATGAATGAATTTTGATTGATTGCAATGTATATATGTGTGTGGGTATTTGTACGTTGTGTGTGGGTATTTGTACCATGTGTGTGGGTAATTGTATCTTGTGTATGGCTATTTGTACCATTTGTGTGGGTATTTGTATCTTGTGTGTGGGGTATTTGTACCTTGTGTGTGGGTATTTGTATCTTGTGTGTAAGTATTTGTAGCATGTGTGTGGGTATTTGTACCTTGTGTGTGGGTATTTGTACCATGTGTGTGGGTATTTGTACCTTGTGTGTGGGTATTTGTATCTTGTGTGTGGGTATTTTTATCTTGTATGTGGGTATTTGTACCATGTTTGTGGGTATTTGTATCTTGTGTGTGAGTATTTGTATCTTGTGTGTGGGTATTTGTACCTTGTATGTGGGTATTTGTATCTTGTGTGTGGGTATTTGTATCTTATGTGTGGGTATTTGTATCTTGTGTGTGGGTATTTGTACCTTGTATGTGGGTATTTGTACCTTGTATGTGGGTATTTGTATCTTATGTGTGGGTATTTGTATCTTATGTGTGGATATTTGTATCTTGTGTGTGGGAATTTGTACCTTGTGAGTATTAATATCTTGTGTGTGGGTATTTGTACCTTGTGTGTGGGTATTTGTACCTTTTGTGCGGGTATTTGTATCATGTGTGTTGGTATTTGTACCAGGTGTGTGGGTAATTGTATCTTGTGTGTGGGTATTTGTACCATGTGTGTGGGTATTAGTACCTTTTGTGCGGGTATTTGCATCATGTGTGTGGGTATTTGTACCAGGTGTGTAGGTAATTGTATCTTGTGTGTGGGTATTTGTACCATGTGTGTGGGTATTTGTTTCTTGTGTGTGGGTATATGTACCATGTGTGTGGGTATTTGTATCTTGTGTGTGGGTATTTGTATCTTGTGTGTGGGTATTTGTGTCTTATATGTGGGTATTTGTATCATGTGTGTGGGTATTTGTACCTTGTGTGTGGGTATTTGTATCTTGTGTGTGGGTATTTGTATCTTGTGTGTGGGTATTTGTGTCTTATATGTGGGTATTTGTATCATGTGTGTGGGTATTTGTACCTTGTGTGTGGGTATTTGTATCTTGTGTGTGGGTATTTGTATCTTGTGTGTGGGTATTTGTACCTTGTGTGTGGGAATTTGTATCTTGTGTGTGGGTATTTGTACCTTGTGTGTGGGTATTTGTACCTTGAGTGTGTGGGTATTTGTACCTTGTGTGTGGGTATTTGTATCTTGTGTGTGGGTATTTGTACCATGTGTGTGGGTACTTGTACCTTGTGTGTGGGTATTTGTACCTTGTGTGTGTGGGTATTTGTACCTTGTGTGTGGGTATTTGTATCTTGTGTTTAGGTATTTGTACCATATGTGTGGGTACTTGTACCATGTGTGTGGGTATTTGTACCATGTGTGTGGGTATTTGAACTATGTATGTGGGTATTTGTACCTTGTGTGTGGGTATTTGTACCTTGTGTGTGGGTATTTGTATCTTGTGTGTGTGGGTATTTGTATCTTGTGTGTGTGTGTATTTGTATCTTGTGTGTGGGTATTTGTACCTTGTGTGTGGGTATTTGTACCTTGTGTGCAGGTATTTGTACCTTTTGTGTGGGTATTTGTATCTTGTGTGGGTATTTGTACCTTGTGTGTGGATATTTGTACCTTGTGTGTGGGTATTTTTATCATGTGTGTGGGTATTTGTACCATGTGTGTGGGTATTTGTATCTTGTGTGTGGGTATTTGTACCATGTGTGTGGGTATTTGTATCTTGTGTGTGGGTATTTGTATCTTGTGTGTGGGTATTTGTATCTTATATGTGGGTATTTGTACCCTGTGTGTGGGTATTTGTACTTTGTGTGTGGGTATTTGTATCTTGTGTGTGGGTATTTGTATCTTGTTTGTGGGTATTTGTACCTTGAGTGTGGGTATTTGTACCTTGTGTGTGGGTATTTGTACCATGTGTGTGGGTATTTGTACTATGTGTGTGGGTATTTGTACCTTGTGTGTGGGTATTTGTACCTTGTGCGAGGGTATTTGTATCTTGTGTGTGGGGTATTTGTATCTTGTGTGTGTGTGTATTTGTATCTTGTGTGTCGGTATTTGTACCTTGTGTGTGGGTATTTGTAACTTGTGTTTGGGTATTTGTATCTTGTGTGTGGGTATTTGTATCTTGTGTGTGGGTATTTGTACCTTGTGTGTGGATATTTGTACCTTGTGTGTGGGTATTTGTATCTTGTGTGTGGGTATTTGTAACTTGTGTGTGGGTATTTGTATCTTGTGTGTGGGTATTTGTACCTTGTGTGTGGGTATTTGCATCTTGTATGTGGGTATTTGTACCATGTTTGTGGGTATTTTTACCTTGGGTGTGGATATTTGTAACTTGTGTGTGGGTATTTGTATCATGTGTGTGGGTATTTGTAACTTGTGTGTGGGTATTTGTATCTTGTGTGTGGGTATTTGTACCTTGTTTGTGGGTATTTGTACCTTGTGTGTGGGTATTTCTTCCTTGTGTATGGGTATTTGTACCTTGTGTGTGGGTATTTGTATCTTGTATGTGGGTATTTGTAGCATGTTTCTGGGTATTTGTACCTTGTATGTGAGAATTTGTATCTTGTGTGTGGGTATTTGTACCTTGTGTGTGGGTATTTGTATCTTGTATGTTGGTATTTGTAGCATGTTTCTGGGTATTTGTACCTTGTATGTGAGAATTTGTATCTTGTGTGTGGGTATTTTGACCCTGTGTGTGGGTATTTATATCTTGTGTGTGGGTATTAGTACCTTTTGTGTGGGTATTTGTATCATGTGTGTGGGTATTTGTACCAGGTGTGTGGGTAATTGTATCTTGTGTGTGGGTATTTGTACCATGTGTGTGGGTATTTGTATCTTTTGTGTGGGTATTTGTATCTTGTATGTGGGTATTTGTACCATGTGTGTGGGTATTAGTACCTTTTGTGTGGGTATTTGTATCTTGTGTGTGGGTATTTGTACCATGTGTGTGGGTATTTGTATCTTGTGTGTGGGTATTTGTATCTTGTGTGTGGGAATTTGTATCTTGTGTGTTGGTATTTGTATCTTATATGTGGGTATTTGTATAATGTGTGTGGGTATTTGTACCTTGTGTGTGGGTATTTGTATCTTGTGTGTGGGTATTTGTACCTTGAGTGTGGGTATTTGTATCTTGTGTGTGGGTATTTGTACCATGTGTGTGGGTATTTGTACTATGTGTGTGGGTATTTGTACCTTGTGTGTGGGTATTTGTACCTTGTGTGTGGGTATTTGTACCTTGTGTGTGGGTATTTGTATCTTGTGTGTGGGGTATTTGTATCTTGTGTGTGTGTGTATTTGTATCTTGTGTGTCGGTATTTGTACCTTGTGTGTGGGTATTTGTATCTTGTTTGTGGGTATTTGTACCATATGTGTGGGTACTTGTACCATGTGTGTGGGTATTTGTACCATGTGTGTGGGTATTTGAACTATGAATGTGGGTATTTGTACCTTGTGTGTGGGTATTTGTACCTTGTGTGTGGGTATTTGTATCTTGTGTGTGTGGGTATTTGTATCTTGTGTGTGTGTGTATTTGTATCTTGTGTATGGGTATTTGTACCTTGTGTGTGGGTATTTGTACCTTGTGTGCAGGTATTTGTACCTTTTGTGTGGGTATTTGTATCTTGTGTGTGGGTATTTGTACCTTGTGTGTGGATATTTGTACTTTGTGTGTGGGTATTTTTATCATGTGTGTGGGTATTTGTACCATGTGTGTGGGTATTTGTATCTTGTGTGTGGGTATTTGTACCATGTGTGTGGGTATTTGTATCTTGTGTGTGGGTATTTGTATCATGTGTGTGGGTATTTGTATCTTATATGTGGGTATTTGTACCTTGTGTGTGGGTATTTGTACTTTGTGTGTGGGTATTTGTATCTTGTGTGTGGGTATTTGTATCTTGTGTGTGGGTATTTGTACCTTGAGTGTGGGTATTTGTACCTTGTGTGTGGGTATTTGTACCATGTGTGTGGGTATTTGTACTATGTGTGTGGGTATTTGTACCTTGTGTGTGGGTATTTGTACCTTGTGTGTGGGTATTTGTATCTTGTGTGTGGGGTATTTGTATCTTGTGTGTGTGTGTATTTGTATCTTGTGTGTCGGTATTTGTACCTTGTGTGTGGGTATTTGTAACTTGTGTTTGGGTATTTGTATCTTGTGTGTGGGTATTTGTATCTTGTGTGTGGGTATTTGTACCTTGTGTGTGGATATTTGTACCTTGTGTGTGGGTATTTGTATCTTGTGTGTGGGTATTTGTAACTTGTGTGTGGGTATTTGTATCTTGTGTGTGGGTATTTGTACCTTGTGTGTGGGTATTTGTATCTTGTGTGTGGGTATTTGTACCTTTTGTGTGGGTATTTCTTCCTTGTGTGTGGGTATTTGTACCTTGTGTGTGGGTATTTGCATCTTGTATGTGGGTATTTGTACCATGTTTGTGGGTATTTTTACCTTGGGTGTGGATATTTGTAACCTGTGTGTGGGTAATTGTATCATGTGTGTGGGTATTTGTAACTTGTGTGTGGGTATTTGTATTTTGTGTGTGGGTATTTGTACCTTGTGTGTGGGTATTTGTATCTTGTGTGTGGGTATTTGTACCTTGTGTGTGGGTATTTCTTCCTTGTGTGTGGGAATTTGTTCCTTGTGAGTGGGTATTTGTATCTTGTATGTGGGTATTTGTAGCATGTTTCTGGGTATTTGTACCTTGTATGTGAGAATTTGCATCTTGTGTGTGGGTATTTGTACCTTGTGTGTGGGTATTTGTATCTTGTATGTTGGTATTTGTAGCATGTTTCTGGGAATTTGTACCTTGTATGTTTGAATTTGTACCTTGTGTGTGGGTATTTTGACCCTGTGTGTGGGTATTTATATCTTGTGTGTGGGTATTTGTACCATATGTGTGGGTATTAGTACCTTTTGTGTGGGTATTTGTATCATGTGTGTGGGTATTTGTACCAGGTGTGTGGGTAATTGTATCTTGTGTGTGGGTATTTGTACCATGTGTGTGGGTATTAGTACCTTTTGTGTGGGTATTTGAACCATTTGTGTGGGTATTTGTATCTTGTGTGTGGGTATTTGTACCATGTGTGTGGGTATTTGTATCTTGTGTGTGGGTATTTGTATCTTGTGTGTTGGTATTTGTATCTTATATGTGGGTATTTGTATAATGTGTGTGGGTATTTGTACCTTGTGTGTGGGTATTTGTATCTTGTGTGTGGGTATTTGTACCTTGAGTGTGGGTATTTGTATCTTGTGTGTGGGTATTTGTACCATGTGTGTGGGTATTTGTACTATGTGTGTGGGTATTTGTACCTTGTGTGTGGGTATTTGTACCTTGTGTGTGGGTATTTGTATCTTGTGTGTGGGGTATTTGTATGTTGTGTGTGTGTGTATTTGTATCTTGTGTGTCGGTATTTGTACCTTGTGTGTGGGTATTTGTAACTTGCGTGTGGGTATTTGTATCTTGTGTGTGGGTATTTGTACCTTGTGTGTGGGTATTTGTACCTTGTGTGCAGGTATTTGTACCTTTTGTGTGGGTATTTGTATCTTGTGTGGGTATTTGTACCTTGTGTGTGGATATTTATACCTTGTGTGTGGGTATTTTTATCATGTGTGTGGGTATTTGTACCATGTGTGTGGGTATTTGTATCTTGTGTGTGGGTATTTGTACCATGTGTGTGGGTATTTGTATCTTGTGTGTGGGTATTTGTATCTTGTGTGTGGGTATTTGTAACTTATATGTGGGTATTTGTACCATGTGTGTGGGTATTTGTACTTTGTGTGTGGGTATTTGTATCTTGTGTGTGGGAATTTGTATCTTGTGTGTGGGTATTTGTACCTTGAGTGTGGGTATTTGTACCTTGTGTGTGGGTATTTGTACCATGTGTGTGGGTATTTGTACTATGTGTGTGGGTATTTGTACCTTGTGTGTGGGGTATTTGTATCTTGTGTGTGTGTGTATTTGTATCTTGTGTGTCGGTATTTGTACCTTGTGTGTGGGTATTTGTAACTTGTGTTTGGTATTTATATCTTGTGTGTGGGTATTTGTATCTTGTGTGTGGGTATTTGTACCATGTGTGTGGGTATTTGTATCTTGTGTGTGGGTATTTGTATCTTGTGTGTGGGTATTTGTAACTTATATGTGGGTATTTGTACCATGTGTGTGGGTATTTGTACTTTGTGTGTGGGTATTTGTATCTTGTGTGTGGGAATTTGTATCTTGTGTGTGGGTATTTGTACCTTGAGTGTGGGCATTTGTACCTTGTGTGTGGGTATTTGTACCATGTGTGTGGGTATTTGTACTATGTGTGTGGGTATTTGTACCTTGTGTGTGGGGTATTTGTATCTTGTGTGTGTGTGTATTTGTATCTTGTGTGTCGGTATTTGTACCTTGTGTGTGGGTATTTGTAACTTGTGTTTGGTATTTATATCTTGTGTGTGGGTATTTGTATCTTGTGTGTGGGTATTTGTACCTTGTGTGTGGATATTTGTACCTTGTGTGTGGGTATTTGTATCTTGTGTGTGGGTATTTGTAACTTGTGTGTGGGTATTTGTATCTTGTGTGTGGGTATTTGTACCTTGTGTGTGGGTATTTGCATCTTGTATGTGGGTATTTGTACCATGTTTGTGGGTATTTGTATCTTGCGTGTGGGTATTTGTACCTTGTGTGTGGGTATTTGTATCTTGTGTGTGGGTATTTGTACCTTGTGTGTGGGTATTTCTTCCTTGTGTGTGGGTATTTGTACCTTGTGTGTCGGTATTTGTATCTTGTATGTGGGTATTTGTAGCATGTTTCTGGGTATTTGTACCTTGTATGTGAGAATTTGTATCTTGTGTGTGGGTATTTGTACCTGGTGTGTGGGTATTTGTATCTTGTATGTTGGTATTTGTAGCATGTTTCTGGGTATTTGTACCTTGTATGTGAGAATTTGTATCTTGTGTGTGGGTATTTTCACCCTGTGTGTGGGTATTTATATCTTGTGTGTGGGTATCTGTACCATGTGTGTGGGTATTAGTACCTTTTGTGTGGGTATTTGTATCATGTGTGTGGGTATTTGTACCAGGTGTGTGGGTAATTGTATCTTGTGTGTGGGTATTTGTACCATGTGTGTGGGTATTTGTATCTTTTGTGTGGGTATTTGTATCTTGTATGTGGGTATTTGTACCTTGTGTGTGGGTATTTGTATCTTGTGTGTGGGTATTTGTACCTTGAGTGTGGGTATTTGTATCTTGTGTGTGGGTATTTGTACCATGTGTGTGGGTATTTGTACTATGTGTGTGGGTATTTGTACCTTGTGTGTTGGTATTTGTACCTTGTGGGTGGGTATTTGTACCTTGTGTTTGGGTATTTGTATCTTGTGTGTGGGGTATTTGTATCTTGTGTGTGTGTGTATTTGTATCTTGTGTGTCGGTATTTGTACCTTGTGTGTGGGTATTTGTATCTTGTTTGTGGGTATTTGTACCATATGTGTGGGTACTTGTACCATGTGTGTGGGTATTTATACCATGTGTGTGGGTATTTGAACTATGAATGTGGGTATTTGTACCTTGTGTGTGGGTATTTGTACCTTGTGTGTGGGTATTTGTATCTTGTGTGTGTGGGTATTTGTATCTTGTGTGTGTGTGTGTATTTGTATCTTGTGTGTGGGTATTTGTACCTTGTGTGTGGGTATTTGTACCTTGTGTGCAGGTATTTGTACCTTTTGTGTGGGTATTTGTATCTTGTGTGTGGGTATTTGTACCTTGTGTGTGGATATTTGTACCTTGTGTGTGGGTACTTTTATCATGTGTGTGGTTATTTGTACCATGTGTGTGGGTATTTGTATCTTGTGTGTGGGTATTTGTACCATGTGTGTGGGTATTTGTATCTTGTGTGTGGGTATTTGTATCATGTGTGTGGGTATTTGTATCTTATATGTGGGTATTTGTACCTTGTGTGTGGGTATTTGTACTTTGTGTGTGGGTATTTGTATCTTGTGTGTGGGTATTTGTATCTTGTGTGTGGGTATTTGTACCTTGAGTGTGGGTATTTGTACCTTGTGTGTGGGTATTTGTACCATGTGTGTGGGTATTTGTACTATGTGTGTGGGTATTTGTACCTTGTGTGTGGGTATTTGTACCTTGTGTGTGGGTATTTGTATCTTGTGTGTGGGGTATTTGTATCTTGTGTGTGTGTGTATGTGTATCTTGTGTGTCGGTATTTGTACCTTGTGTGTGGGTATTTGTAACTTGTGTTTGGGTATTTGTATCTTGTGTGTGGGTATTTGTATCTTGTGTGTGGGTATTTGTACCTTGTGTGTGGATATTTGTACCTTGTGTGTGGGTATTTGTATCTTGTGTGTGGGTATTTGTAACTTGTGTGTGGGTATTTGTATCTTGTGTGTGGGTATTTGTACCTTGTGTGTGGGTATTTGTATCTTGTGTGTGGGTATTTGTACCTTTTGTGTGGGTATTTCTTCCTTTTGTGTGGGTATTTGTACCTTGTGTGTGGGTATTTGCATCTTGTATGTGGGTATTTGTACCATGTTTGTGGGTATTTTTACCTTGGGTGTGGATATTTGTAACTTGTGTGTGGGTATTTGTATCATGTGTGTGGGTATTTGTAACTTGTGTGTGGGTATTTGTATCTTGTGTGTGGGTATTTGTACCTTGTGTGTGGGTATTTGTATCTTGTGTGTGGGTATTTGTACCTTGTGTGTGGGTATTTCTTCCTTGTGTCTGGGTATTTGTACCTTGTGAGTGGGTATTTGTACCTTGTGAGTGGGTATTTGTATCTTGTATGTGGGTATTTGTAGCATGTTTCTGGGTATTTGTACCTTGTATGTGAGAATTTGCATCTTGTGTGTGGGCATTTGTACCTTGTGTGTGGGTATTTGAATCTTGCATGTTGGTATTTGTAGCATGTTTCTGGGTATTTGTACCTTGTATGTTTGAATTTGTATCTTGTGTGTGGGTATTTTGACCCTGTGTGTGGGTATTTATATCTTGTGTGTGGGTATTTGTACCATGTGTGTGGGTATTAGTACCTTTTGTGTGGGTATTTGCATCATGTGTGTGGGTATTTGTACCAGGTGTGTGGGTAATTGTATCTTGTGTGTGGGTATTTGTACCATGTGTGTGGGTATTTGTATCTTTTGTGTGGGTATTTGTATCTTGTATGTTGGTATTTGTACCATGTGTGTGGGTATTAGTACCTTTTGTGTGGGTATTTGTACCATTTGTGTGGGTATTTGTATCTTGTGTGTGGGTATTTGTACCATGTGTGTGGGTATTTGTATCTTGTGTGTGGGTATTTGTATCTTGTGTGTTGGTATTTGTATCTTATATGTGGGTATTTGTATAATGTGTGTGGGTATTTGTACCTTGTGTGTGGGTATTTGTATCTTTTGTGTGGGTATTTGTACCTTGAGTGTGGGTATTTGTATCTTGTGTGTGGGTATTTGTACCATGTGTGTGGGTATTTGTACTATGTGTGTGGGTATTTGTACCTTGTGTGTGGGTATTTGTACCTTGTGTGTGGGTATTTGTATCTTGTGTGTGGGGTATTTGTATCTTGTGTGTGTGTGTATTTGTATCTTGTGTGTCGGTATTTGTACCTTGTGTGTGGGTATTTGTAACTTGTGTGTGGGTATTTGTATCTTGTGTGTGGGTATTTGTATCTTGTGTGTGGGTATTTGTACCTTGTGTGTGGATATTTGTACCTTGTGTGTGGGTATTTGTATCTTGTGTGTGGGTATTTGTAACTTGTGTGTGGGTATTTGTATCTTGTGTGTGGGTATTTGTACCTTGTGTGTGGGTATTTGTATCTTGTGTGTGGGTATTTGTACCTTTTGTGTGGGTATTTCTTCCTTGTGTGTGGGTATTTGTACCTTGTGTGTGGGTATTTGCATCTTGTATGTGGGTATTTGTACCATGTTTGTGGGTATTTGTACCTTGGGTGTGGTTATTTGTACCTTGTGTGTGGGTATTTGTATCTTGTGTGTGGGTATTTGTAACTTGTGTGTGGTTATTTGTACCTTGTGTATGGGTATTTGTATCTTGTGTGTGGGTATTTGTACCTTGTGTGTGGGTATTTCTTCCTTGTGTGTGGGTATTTGTACCTTGTATGTGGGTATTTGTATCTTGTATGTGGGTATTTGTATCTTGTGTTTGGGTATTTGTATCTTGTGTGTCTGTATTTGTACCTTGTGTGTTGGTATTTGTACCTTGTGTGTGGGTATTTGTATCTTGTGTGTGGGGTATTTGTATCTTGTGTGTGTGTGTATTTGTATCTTGTGTGTCGGTATTTGTACCTTGTGTGTGGGTATTTGTAACTTGTGTGTGGGTATTTGTATCTTGTGTGTGGGTATTTGTATCTTGTGTGTGGGTATTTGTACCTTGTGTGTGGATATTTGTACCTTGTGTGTGGGTATTTGTATCTTGTGTGTTGGTATTTGTACCTTGTGTGTTGGTATTTGTATCTTGTGTGTGGGTATTTGTACCTTGTGTGTAGGTATTTGTATCTTGTGTGTGGGTATTTGTACCTTGTGTGTGGGTATTTGTATCTTGTGTGTGGGTATTTGTACCTTGTGTGTGGGTACTTGTACCTTGTGTGTGGGTATTTTTACTATGTGTGTGGGTATTTGTACTATGTTTGTGGGTATTTGTACCTTGTGTGTGGGTATTTGTACCTTGTGTGTGGGTATTTAAGTCTTGTGTGTGGGTATTTGCACCTTGTGTGTGTGTATTTGTATCTTGTGTGTGGGTATTTGTACCTTGTTTGTTGGTATTTGTAACTTGTGTTTGGGTATTTGTTCCTTGTGTGTGGGTATTTGTATCTTGTGTGTGGGTATTTGTACATTGTGTGTGGATATTTGTACCTTGTGTGTGGGTGTTTGTACTTCAATAAACTTATTGAAATTTTAAAATTTAACTTTCTTCGGAGGTCGACACATCTACGTCGACTTTGTTGGTTCATCCTCAATTCCATTTATTCAGCGTCGATAACATTTATTCAACGTTAGTGAAGTGTGTGCTGCCCTCTGGGAGAGAGATTGAGTGGGATAAAAGGAGAGAGGAACGTGTGAATAGGTAAGTGGGAGGGAAGGAAAATGGGAGAATGAAATGGAAGGAAGGAGACTGAAGTATAGAGGAAGGGAGAATGGGAGAGAGGGCAGGAAGAAGAGGGAGACTGGGTGGGAGGGAAAATGGGAAGGAGGAGGAGATAAACAAACTGTCAGAGTCCCGGGCACCGCCGGTAACACTCTATAGTTCTAAAATAAATAACTAATACACACACACACACACACACACACACACACACACACACACACACACACACACACACACACACACACACACACACACACACACATACAGATGGTCAGGGAAATGTCTACTGGAGTTCAACACCAGTAAATGTAAAGTTATGGAAATGGGATCAGGCGACCAAAGGGACAGTACACAATGAAGGGGAACTGCCTACCTGTAACGATTCGAGAAAGAGACCTGGGAGTGGATGTGACACCTAATCTAACTCCTGAGGCACATATAAATAGGATAACGAGAGCAGCGTACTTTATACTGGCGAAAATTAGAACTTCATTCAGAAACCTAAGTGAGGAGGGTTTTAGGGAGCTCTACACAACCTACGTGAGACCAGTCTTAGAATATGCCAAGCCATCATGGAGCCTCCACCTGAAGAAACACATAAGGAAACTGGAGAAGGTTCAAAAGTTTGCTACGAGGCTTGTCCCAGAGTTACGAAGGATGGGATATGAAGAGCGTCTGAAGGAACCTTACAACCTTACGACACAAGAGAAAAGAAGGGAGAGAGGAGATATGATAGGGACATGTAAAATACTCAAGGGAATTGACAAAGTGGAAATAGATGAAATGTTCACACGTAATAATAACAGAACGAGGGGATATGGATGGAAACTGGAAACTCAGAAGAGTCTCAGAGATGTTAGGAAATTTTCTTTTTGCGTGAGACTAGTGGAAAAATGGAATGCACCTGGGGAACAGATTGCGGAAGCAAACTCTATTCGTACTTTTAAAATTAGGTGTGGTAGGGAAATGGGACAGGAGTCATTGCTGTAAACAACCGATGGCTGGAAAGGCGGGATCCAAGAGTCAATGCTCGATCCTGCAAGCACAAATAGGTGAGTACAAATAGGTGAGTACACACACACACACACACACAGACACAGACACACACACACAGACACACACACACACACGCACACACACACACACATGGCAGACTGCATTTTTTGGACTGTCGGAAAGCCCCATGCACATTACCCCCATAAAAGGCTTATGCATAAGCTGAAGAAACAGGCAGGAGTAACTGGTAGGGCGCTCCAGTGGATAAGGGAGTACCTAAGCAATAGGAAGCAGAGAGTTACAGTGAAGGGTGAGACCTCAGATTGGCGTGAAGTCACAAGTGGAGTCCCACAGGGCTCAGTACTCGGTCCAATCCTGTTTCTGATATACGTAAATGATCTCCCAGAGGGTACAGACTCATTTCTTTCAATATTTGCTGACGAAGCCAAAATTATTAGAAGGATTAAGACAGAGGAGGGCAGCTTGAGGCTTCAAGAAGACCTGGACAAGCTGCAGGAATGGTCGAACAAATGGTTGTCAGAGTTTAACCCAAGCAAACGTAATGTAATGAAGATAGGTGTAGGGAGCAAAAGACCAGATACAAGGTATCATTTGGGAGATGAAATACTTCAAGAGTCAGAGAGAGAGAAAGACCTGGGGGTTGATATCACGCCAGACCTGTTCCCTGAAGATCATATCAAGAGGATAACATCAGCGGCACATGACAGGTTGGTTAAATTAACATAAGAACGTCCTTTTGAAACTTGAGTAAGGAATCTTTCAGAACATTATATACCTCATATGTCAGACCAATCTTGGAGTATGCGGCTCCAGCATGAAGTCCATATCTAGTCAGGCATAGACTAAACTGGAAAAGGTTCAAAGGTTTGCCACCAGACTAATGCCCGAACTAAAGGGTATGAGCTACCAGGAGAGACTACTGGAGTTAAACCTCACGTCACTGGGAAACTGAAGAGTTAGAGGGACATGATCACCACATACAAGATTCTCAGAGGAATTGATAGGGTAGATAAAGACAGACATTTTAACACAAGGGGCACACGCACTAGGGGACACAGTGTGTGTGCTCACTGTGCTCACCTTTTTTGCACTTGAAACTGTGTATTGAGTCAGCCTCCACCACATCACTGCCTAATGCATTCCATCTGTTGACTACTCTAACACTGAAAAATTTCTTTCTAACGTCCCTGTGGCTCATTTGGGCACTCAGTTTCCACCTGTGTCCCCTTGTTCGTGTCCCACCCGTGCTGAAGAGTTTGTCTTTGTCCACCCTGTCAAATCCCCTGAGAATTTTGTAGGTGGTTATTATGTCTCCCCTTACTCTTCTGTTTTCCAGGGATGTGAGGTTCAGCTCCTTTATCCTTTCCTCGTAGCTCAATCCTCTCAGTTCCGGGACGAGCCTGGTGGTATACCGCTGAATCTTCTCTAACTTTGTCTTGTGTTTAACTAGGTATGGACTCCAGGCTGGAGCTGCATACTCCAGGATTGGTCTTACATAAGTGGTATACAGGGTTCTGAAAGATTCTTTACACAAGTTTCTGAAGGCAGTTCTTATGTTGGCCAGTCTAGCATATGCCGCTGATGATATTCTTTTGATGTGGGCCTCTGGGGACAGGTTCGGTGTGATAACAACCCCCAGATCCTTCTCTCTATTTGACTCTTGCAGGATTTCCCCTCCCAGATGATACCTTGTGTTCAGCCTCCTGCTCCCTTCGCCTAATTTCATCACCTTACACTTTCCTGAGTTGAACTTTAGCAGCCATTTTCTAGACCATTCCTCCAGTTTATCCAGGTCATCCTATAGTCTCTGTCTATCTTCATCCGTCTTGATTCTTCTCATAATTTTGGCATCATCAGCAAACATTGAGAGGAATGAGTCTATACCCTCTGGAAGATCGTTCACATATATTAGAAACAGGATGGGTCCAAGTACTGAGCCATGTGGGACTCCGCTGGTGACATCTAGCCACTCTGATGTCTCCCCCCTCACCGTTACTCGCTGTTTCCTGTTGCTTAAGTACTCCCTTATCCACTGGAGCACCTTCCCTTTTACTCCTGCCTGTTGCTCCAACTTTTTTAACAGCCTTTTATGGGGTACTGTGTCAAAGGCTTTTTGGCAATCCAGGAAAATGCAGTCGGCCCACCCTTCTCTTTCCTGCCTAATTTTCGTTGCCTGGTCATAAAATTCTATTAAACCTGTGAGGCACGATTTACCATCTCTGAACCCATGTTAGTGGTGCGTTACAAAGTTATTTCCCTCCAGATTCTCTACGAGCCTTTTCCTCACGATCTTCTCCATCACCTTGCATGGTAAACAAGTTAAGGAAACTGGCCTGTAATTCAGTGCCTCTTGCCTGTCACCCTTTTTGTATATTGGGACCACGTTAGCTGTCTTCCAACTTTCTGGTAAGTCTCTTGTTTCCAGTGACTTGTTATACACCATACAGAGTGGCACACTTAGTGCTTCTGCACCTTCCTTTAGTATCCATGGTGAGATTCTATCAGGCCCAACAGCCTTTGTCACATCCAGCTCCAGCAGACACCTTTTGACCTCATCACTGGTGAGGTCAAATTCCTCCAAGGTTGCTTGGTTTGCCGCCTCCTCATTTAGTGCAGGGGCTTCTCCTTGTTCTATTGTGAAGACCTCCTGGAATCTCTTGTTGAGTTCTTCACACACCTCCTTGTCATTCTCTGTGTATCTGTTCTCCCATTTCTGCAGCTTCATCACTTGCTCCTTCACTGCTGTTTTCCTCTTGATGTGGCTGTGGAGCAGCTTTGGTTGGGTCTTGGCTTTACTTGCGATGTCATTTTCATACTGTCTCTCTGCTTCCCTCCTCACTCTGATGTACTCATTTCTGGCCCTCTGGTATCTCTCCCTGCTCTCTGGTGTTCTGTTATTTCTGTAGTTTCTCCATGTTCTTTTACTCAGTTGTTTCGCTATTTTACATTCCTGGTTGAACCATGGGTTTTTCTGTTGATTTTTGTTTTTCTCCTTTTGGACGGGGATAAACCTGTCTGCAGCTTCCTGGCACTTTTGGGTGACAAAATCCATCATGACCTGCACGTTCTTGTCTCTAAGTTCTGTTTAACATGGTATTCCCCTGAGGAAGTTCCTCATCTCATCATATTTTCCTCTTCGGTAATTCAGTCTTTTCCCCTCCGCTCCCATCCTTGGATAGGTTATCCCTACCTCCACCAAGTACTCAAAGGTCAGTACACTGTGGTCACTCATTCCTATGGGGGCTTCAACTTTGACTTCCCTTATTTCTGACTCATTCAGGGTGAATATCAAGTCGAGTCTAGCTGGTTCATCATTGCCTCTCATTCTTGTGGGTTCCTTGACATGCTGGCTCAGAAAATTCCTTGTTGCCACTTCCAAGAGTTTAGCTCGCCACGTATCTGCACCACCATGTGGGTCCCCATTCTCCCAGTCTATCTTTCCATGGTTGAAATCACCCATGATTAAGAGTCTTGAGCCATTCCTGCAGGCAACTGAAGCTGCTCTCTCTATTATATTAATGGTTGCCATGTTGTTCCTATCAAACTCCTGTCTAGGTCTTCTGTCATTTAGGGGAGGGTTGTAAATGACTGCCACTATTATCTTAGGTCCACCCATTGTTATAGTTCCTGTTATGTAATCTCTGAATCCGTCACATCCCGGAATTTCCATCTCATCAAAACTCCAGTCCTTCCTTATCAGCAGGGCCACTCCTCCACCTCCTCTCCCTTCCCTCTCTTTCCTTACTATATAGTAGTGTGTGTGTGTGTGTGTGTGTGTGTGTGTGTGTGTGTGTGTGTGTGTGTGAGTGTGTGTACTAACCAAGTTGTGTTTGCGGGGGTTGAGCTCTGGCTCTTTGGTCCCGCCTCTCAGCCGTCAATCAACAGGTGTACAGATTCCTGAGCCTATTGGGCTCTATCATATCTACACTTGAAACTGTGTATGGAGTCAGCCTCCACCACATCACTTCCTAATGCATTCCATTTGTCAACCACTCTGACACTAAAAAAGTTCTTTCTAATATCTCTGTGGTTCATTTGGGCACTCAGTTTCCCCCTGTGTCCCCTTGCGCGTGTGCCCCCTTGTGTTAAATAGCCTGTCTTTATCTACCCTATCAATTCCCTTCAGAATCTTGAATGTGGTGATCATGTCCCCCCTAACTCTTCTGTCTTCCAACGAAGTGAGGTTTAATTCCCGTAGTCTCTCCTCGTAGCTCATACCTCTCAGCTCGGGTACTAGTCTGGTAGCAAACCTTTGAACCTTTTCCAGTTTAGTCTTATCCTTGACTAGATATGGACTCCATGCTGGGGCTGCATTCTCCAGAATTGGCCTGGCATATGTGGTATACAAAGTTCTGAATGATTCTTTACACAAGTTTCTGAATGCCGTTCGTATGTTGGCCAGCCTGGCATATGCCGCTGATGTTATCCTCTTGATATGTGCTGCGAGAGACAGGTCTGGCATGATATCAACTCCCAAGTCTTTTTCTTTCTCTGACTCCTGAAGAATTTCCTCTCCCAGATGATACCTTGTATCTGGCCTCCTGCTCCTGTGTGTGTGTGTGTGTGTGTGTGTGTGTGTGTGTGTGTGTGTGTGTGTGTGTGTGTGTGTGTGTGTGTGTGTGTGTGTGTGTGTGTGTGTGTACTCACCTAGTTGTACTCACCTAGTTGTGCTTGCGGGGGTTGAGCTCTGGCTCTTTGGTCCCGCCACTCAACCGTCAATCAACAGGTGTACAGATTCCTGAGCCTATTGGGGTCTATCATATCAACACTTGAAACTGTGTATGGAGTTAGCCTCCACCACATCACTTCCTAATGCATTCCATTTGTCAACCACTCTGACACTAAAAAAGTTCTTTCTAATATCTCTGTGGCTCATTTGGGCGCTCAGTTTCCACCTGTGTCCCCTTGTGCGTGTGCCCCTTGTGTTAAATAGCCTGTCTTTATCTATCCTATCAATTCCCTTGAGAATCTTGAATGTGGTGATCATGTTCCCCCTAACTCTTCTGTCTTCCAGCGAAGTGAGGTTTAATTCTCGTAGTCTCTCCTCGTAGCTCATACCTCTCAGCTCGGGTACTAGTCTGCTGGCAAATCTTTGAACCTTTTCCAGTTTAGTCTTATCCTTGACTAGATATGGACTCCAAGCTGGGGTTGCATACTCCAGGATTGGCCTGACATATGTGGTATACAAAGTTCTGAATGATTCTTTACACAAATTTCTGAATGCTGTTCGTATGTTGGCCAGCCGAGCATATGCCGCTGATGTTATCCGCTTGATATGTGCTGCAGGAGACAGGTCTGGCGTGATATCAATTCCCAAGTCTTTTTCTTTCTCTGACTCTTGAAGAATTTCCTCTCCCAGATGATACCTTGTATTTGGCCTCCTGCTCCTTACACATATCTTCATTATATTACATTTGGTTGGGTTAAACTCTAACAACCACTTGTTCGACCATTCCTGCAGTTTGTCTAGGTCTTCTTGAAGCCTCAAACAATCCTTTTCTGTCTTAATCCTTCTCATAATTTTGGCATCGTCTGCAAACATTGAGAGAAATGAATCTATACCCTCCGGGAGATCATTTACATATATCAGAAACAAGATAGGACCGAGTACAGAGCCCTGTGGGACTCCACTGGTGACTTCACGCCAATCGGAGAACTCACCCCTCACCGTAACTCTCTGATTCCTATTGCTTAGGTACTCTCATATCCACTGGAGCACCTTACCAGCTACACCTGCTTGTCTCTCCAGCTTAAGTCCCAGCCTCTTATGCGGTACTGTGTCACAGGCTTTCCGACAATCCAAGAAAATGCAGTCCGCCCAGCCCTCTCTTTCTTGCTTAATCTGTGTTACCTGGTCATAGAATTCTATTAAGCCAGTCAGACATGATTTACCCTCCCTGAACCCATGTTGTCGATTTGTCACGAAGTCCCTTCTCTCCAGATGTGATAGCAGGTTTTTTCTTACGATCTTCTCCATCACCTTGTATGGTATATAAGTCAAGGATACTGGCCTGTAGTTCAGTGCCTCTTGCCTGTCGCCCTTTTTGTATATTGGGACCACATTCGCCGTCTTCCATATTTCTGGCAGGTCTCCTGTCTCCAGTGACCTACTATACACTATGGAGAGTGGCAAGCAAAGTGCCTCTGCACACTCTTTCAGTTCGCATGGCGAGATCCCGTCTGGACCAACAGCCTTTTTTAACATCCAGGTCCAGCAGGTGTCTCTTGACCTCCTCTCTCGTAATTTCAAGTTCTTCAAAGGCCGCCTGGTTTACTTCCCTTTCTCCTAGCACAGTGTGTGTGCATGTGTGTGTGTGTGTGTGTGTGTGTGTGTGTGTATATGTGTGTGTGTGTGTGTGTGTGTGTGTGTGTGTGTGTGTGTGTGTGTGTGTGTGTGTGTGTGTGTGTGTTTACTCCTTATGGAAACTAATGAGCATCATGGTGATTTATGGTATATGGGAAGTGTAATAAGGATGTTGGTCGGAAGTAAGAATTCCCAGGCAGACTCTGATACATGTGCTCCTGTTGCCAGACCTGTCACTTATCTAAATTTATATTTATATATATTTTATGCATTTCATTTTATTGAAGATAATGTGCCGTTGCTAGATAACTAAGCCATCGCCCATACAGACCTACACTGAATGACGGAAGCTGTCAAATATGCAGACAAATAAATGCACACGTACACACAGAGGGAGGAAAACAGGTAGACAGAACCATAAAGAAAAAGTCACTAACAAACATAATTACATGGCGACACAGAAAGACAGAGATTGACAGAGGTACAGAGTGACAGAGGAACAGACTGACAGAGGTACAGCCTGACAGAGGTACAGACTGACAGACGTACAGACTGACAGAGGTACAGACTGACAGAAGTACAGACTGACCGAGGTACAGACTGACAGACGTACAGACTGACAGAGGTACAGACTGACAGAGGTACAGACTGACAGAGGTAAAGCTTGACAGAGGTACAGACTGACAGACGTACAGACTGACAGAGGAACAGACTGACAGAGGTACAGACTGACAGAGGTACAGACTGACAGAGGTACAAACTGACAGAGGTACAGACTGACAGAGGTACAGATTGACAGAGGTACAGACTGACAGACGTACAGACTGACAGACGTACAGACTGACAGAGGTACAGACTGACAGACGTACAGACTGACAGACGTACAGACTGACAGAGGTACAAACTGACTGAGGTACAGACTGACAGAGGTACAGACTGACAGAGGTACAGACTGACAGAGGTAAAGCTTGACAGAGGTACAGACTGACAGACGTACAGACTGACAGAGGTACATACTGACAGAGGTACAGACTGACAGAGATACAGACTAGCAGACGTACAGACTGACAGAGGTACAGACTGACACAGGTACAGACTGAAAGAGGTACAGACTCACAGACGTACAGACTGACAGAGGTACAGACTGACAGAGGTACAGACTGACAGACGTACAGACTGACAGAGGTACAGACTGACAGACGTACAGACTGACAGAAGTACAGACTGACAGAGGTACAGACTGACAGACGTACAGACTGACAGAAGTACAGACTGACAGAGGTACAGCTTGACAGAGGTACAGATTGACAGAGGTACAGACTGACATAGCTACAGACTGACAGAGGTACAGACTGACAGACGTACAGACTGACAGAGGTACAGACTGACAGACGTACAAACTGACAGAGGTACAGTCTGACCGACGTACAGACTGACAGATGTACAGACTGACAGAGGTACATACTGACAGAGGCACAGACTGACAGAGGTTCAGACTGACAGAAATACAGACTGACAGAAATACAGACTGACAGAGGTACAGACTGACAGAGGTACAGACTGACAGAGGTACAGACTGACAGAGGTACAGACTGACAGACGCACAGACTGACAGACGTACAGACTGACAAACGTACATATTGACAGAGGTACAGACTGACAGAGGTACAGACTGACAGAGGTTCAGACTGACAGAAATACAGATTGACACAGGTACAGACTGACAGACGCACAGACTAACAGACAAACAGGCTGACAGAGGTACAGACTGACATAGTTTCAGACTGACAGAAATACAAACTGACACAGGTACAGACTGACAGACGCACAGACTGACAGACGTACAGGCTGACAGAGGTACAGACTGACATAGTTTCAGACTGACAGAAATACAAACTGACACAGGTACAGACTGACAGAGATACAGCTTGATAGACATGCAGACTGACACAGGTGAGACTGACAGAGGTACAATCTGACATTTACAGACTGACACAGGTACAGACGGACACAGGCACAGATTGATATAGAGACAGAAAGCAGAGAGTGGCACAAAAAAAAGATACTCAGACAGATAGACTGACAGACAGACGGAGGGAGTAGACTCTCTCTCTCACTCACCCATAACATGCAATATTCTCTCCCAACAAACACAAAATGTAACCTCTGGGATTTTTTTTAATATCGTTACTCTAGATCCAACGTCGTAACAACGTTGTCATTACGATGTGTGTATCATCGTGCAACAGCTGATGATCTGTTCCAAAAACCAAACTACCACATCAGACTTCAGAGGAGTTATTGGTTGCTGTAATAGGAGACAATCCCACCTGAGGAGGGGGCATGGGCGTCGACCTCCAACTTCCCTATTACACTTCCCATATACCATAAATCACCATGATGCTCATTAGTTTCCATAAGGAGTAAACACACACACACACACACACACACACAAGGAACTGGGAGAACAAGGAACCGCATGGAGGCGAGGATACGTGGAGAGGCAAACTATTGGAGGTGGTGACAAGAAACTTTTTAACCCAGCATGTCGGAGAACCCACAAGGATGAGAGGCAATGACGAACCAGCGAGACTCGACCTAGTCTTCACTCTGAACGACTCCAACATAAGAGAAATCGGTTTTGAGGACCCAGTAGGAATGAGCGACCACAGTGTACTGGTGTTTGAGTACTTGATTGAAGAAGGGTTATTGAACTCAAGGAGGGATACCGAAACCAAAAGGTTAGCATACCGAAAGGGAAACTATGAGGGGATAAGAAAATTCCTAACAGATATAGCATGGGAAACAGAGCTCAGGGAAAGACGGCCCATGATATGATGGATTACATCACGCAGAAGTGCAAGGACGCAGCAAACAAGTTTGTCCCAGTCCAAAAGGAAAACAGAGAAGTGAAAATGAGAAACCCATGGTTTAATCAGAGATGTAGGCTAGCTAAGCAGCAAAGTAAAAGAGCATGGAGAAACCATAGGAATAACAGGACACTGGAGAGCAGAGAAAGATACCAGAATGCCAGGAATGAATATGTCAGCATGAGAAGAGAGGCAGAAAGACAATACGAAAATGACATCGCAAGCAAGGCAAAGACTCAGCCAAAATTGTTGCATAGGCACATCAGGAGAAAAACAACAGGAAAGGAACAGGTTATGAAATTAAGGATAGGGGCGGAAGGATTCACTACAAATGACAAGTGTGTGAGGAATTGAATAAGAAATTCCAGGAGGTCTTCACCTTAGAGCAAGGAGAAATTCCTGAGGTAAGTGAGGGAATAGCTAACCAGGAACCACTGGATGAGTTTGAGATTACCAGCGGGGAAGTAGGGAAGTGTTTACTAGAGTTGGATGTGACAAAGGCTATAGGCCCAGATGGAATCTCCCCTTGGGTTCTAAAGGAAGGAGCAAGAGAACTGTGCCTACCACTCTCCATAGTGTATAACAAATCACTGGCAACAGGGGAACTGCCAGATATTTGGAAAGCAGCTAATGTAGTCCCGATATACAAGAAAGGGGATAGACAGGAGGCACTGAACTACAGGCCAGTGTCCCTAACCTGCATACCATGCAAGCTGATGTAGAAGATTGTGCGAAAAAAACTAGTGGAGCATCTGGAGCAAAGGAACTTTGTAACACAGCATCAACATGGGTTCAGGGATGGCAGGTCCTGCCTCACAGGGTTACTTAAATTCTACGACCAGGCAAGAAAGAGAAGGGTGGGCAGACTGCATATTTTTTGATTGTCAGAAAGCCTTTGATACAGTGCCACACAAGAGGCTAGTGCGAAAGTTGGAGATGCAGGCTGGAGTGAAAGGGAAGGTACTCCGGTGGATCGAGGAGTACCTAAGCAACAGGAGACAACGAGTCTGTTTGAGGGGTAAGGTCTCAGATTGGCGAGACGTTACAAGTGGAGTCCCGCAGGGGTCAGTCCTTGGACCTATACTGTTTCTGGTATATGTAAATGATCTCCCAGAGGGTATAGATTCGTTCCTCTCAATGTTTGCCGACGATGCAAAAATTATGAGGAGGATTGAAACAGAGGATGATAGTAGGAGGCTACAAGATGACCTAGATAGACGGAGTGAATGGTCCAACAAATGGCTGTTGAAGTTCAACCCGAGTAAATGCAAAGTAATGAAACTAGGCAGTGGAAACAGGAGGCCAGACACAGGATACAGAATAGGAGATGAAGTACTTAATGAAACAGACAGAGAGAAAGATCTAGGAGTTGATATTACACCAAACCTGTCTCCTGAAGCCCACATAAAGAGAATAACGTCTGCAGCATATGCGAGGCTGGCTAACATCAGAACGGCGTTCAAGAACCTGTGTAAGGAATCATTTGGAATCTTGTACACCACATATGTAAGACCAATCTTGGAGTATGCGGCCCCAGCATGGAGCCTGTACCTTGTCAAGCACAAGACGAAGATGGAAAAAGTTCAAAGGTATGCTACTAGACTAGTCCCAGAACTAAGAGGCATGAGTTATGAGGAAAGGCTGCGGGAAATGCACCTTACGACACTGGAAGACAGAAGAGTAGGGGGGGAAAGGACATGATCACAACCTACAAAATCCTCATGGGAATCGACCGGATAAACAAGGATGAACTATTCAACACTGGTGGGACGCGAACAAGGGGACACAGGTGGAAACTGAGTACCCAAATGAGCCACAGAGACATTAGAAAGAACTTTTTCAGTGTCAGAGTAGTTAGTAAATGGAATGCACTAGGAAGAGATGTGGTGGAGGCTGACTCCATACACAGTTATAAATGTAGATATGATAGAGCCCAGTAGGCTCAGGAATCTGTACACCAGTTGATTGACGGTTGAGAGGCGGGACCAAAGAGCAACCCCGGCAAGCACAATTAGGCGAGTACAATTAGGTGAGTACACACAGGAGCAGGAGGCCAGATACAAGGTATCATCTGGGAGAGGAAACTCTTCAGGAGTCAGAGAAAGAAAAAGACTTGGGGGTTGATATCACGCCAGACCTGTCTCCTGCAGCACATATCAAGAGGATAACATCATCGGCATATGCCAGACTGGCCAACATAAGAATGGCATTCAGAAACTAGTGTAAGGAATCATTCAGAACTTTGTATACCACATATGTTAGGCCAATCCTCGTGAGAGGCTAGCTTCCATCATCCAAGTAACTGATGTCCCAAGATTAATTCTTGCTTCCTCTTCTTGTTCCTGTCAAAGGGCACTAGCTGTAAAGCCGGAATCATAATATATGACAGCTATATCAGAGAAAACACTGTATATTATATAAGATAAGGACCAAGGCCTAATTACCTGTATTTAGACGCTCATTCTCGTGCTAAACGGTTCGCCCTTTATCTACCTAACATTAACTGGCCAGAAATGATTAGATAAATGGGTTTTGGTAAGACACTTACCTTGTTTATGTTGACAGCATGTTGATGATGGTTGAACACTAATTTGGGCTCCATAACACTTCGTCCAAGAGAATTATAGGAGCTGAATTTGCTCCCCAGCACCTCTAGTCTTAACATTGGCTGACCTCCCTCCACACTGATGCCTTGGCTCTCCTTGTCCAATGTCAATAAGTGATAGAAGGGGTCACATTTACTCTATTTTGATTCTGATAATTAAGTTAATTCAAATGAGGTGTTTTAATGATATTTAAAGTCAAAAGACTACTTTATTTAAGAATAATTCCCAACAGAATAGCTGGTGAATTTATAGTACTATGTGGCAATGATATCCCATTTTCTATTTATGGAAAATTCCACTACAGGCTACATTTTAAATGGGTAACTTGTGTATACAACACAGCAGCAATATTATCTGCCTATTGTATGTAATATTATTAAATGGTGTCGGTTTTCCGACATAAATACCTGTACAATAGACAAAACCCAAGGTGTAAGAAGATTATAAATTCTTGAAGCAATTCACATATGAATAGAACAACCTACCATGAACACCCAAATTACAGAACTATTTACTCTACCCACCATGAGAGTAAGGACAAGACTGGAATAAGTATATATAAATATATATATATACATACACACACACACATATATATATATATATATATATATATATATATATATATATATATATATATATATATATATATATATATATATATATATATGATCGATGTTCCCTTCGGGAATCTTAATTTTAAGGTGAATAGGAAAACCAGGGATATACTGAACATCTTGTATCAGAATCTTTACTTTAAAAAACATAACGTTTCGAATACTTCTCGTATTCATCATCAGATCTAAAAGAAAAAACAGAAATCACAATCAAATAGCTGGTAAACAAAGAACTCATAATGAATATAATTGCCTATCAAAGAAAGGAAAATGCCTAAAAAACAAAACACTTAAGCGCACTTAAAGTGATCAATACAAATAAAACTTATTAACTGTCACATATATTAATAAAACTAATTTAAAATCCATTAAACTACAAGATGAAATTTTTAACTACTAAAACAAACTATTCCATTAAACTTACGTGAAGTGATCAGAAGTGAAACTTGATACCTAGCACATAGATACTAAACACTATAACAAATATTTATATAATGACTACAAATCTACAAAAAATGTATGTAAAATACAAACAGAATAAACGACAATTATAAAGTACTAACCAAAATCTTATAAAAAACTCAAATATTAAATAAAATTAAATACCAAAAAATGTATTATATATCCTAAATAAAAGATTATATTAATGTACAATGTTAAGACTTGAAATAAGTAAGAAAGGGCAAAGACATGGTAAACTAAACAAAATTAAACTACCAAAATAAACTAAAAATCAAATTACAGGGCCTACTGTGCACTATACAGTGTACAATTGAACAGCTGAAAGGTTGCTATTTAACAGAGGCCGCAGCTCCTTTATATATAAGGATTCCATTACTCTCATATCTGACTGGCCATTCATACAAGTGTCCAGAATTTTAAAATCAGATTCCAGCAGAGAATGATCAAACTCATAACAATGGTTTCTAATCTCCGAAAATGCTGGTTTAGACAATGGTAATCCAGTCCTAAAAGATAATCCCCGGTGCTCAAGTATCCTAATCTTAAAGTTCCGAATGGAACTCCCGACACATCCAGCATTACAGCTGGAACAATTATACATATATACGACATTTGAGCACAAGGGGGGTAGGCACTTTATCTTTAAATTTAAAATAAGAGCCTATGGTATTTGTGTTGACAAAAATAAATCTAAAGTCTACTTGAGGATAACACTGCTGCAACAGTCTCCTCAAACGACTCCTTACAGAAAAGCTAATACTGCCATAAAATGGTAATTTAATATATTTAAGATCCCTTTCCACTGTAGTAATCCTACACGATGGGTGAAACTTCTTATTTAAGAAATTTAAGAAATTCCTTATAAAAGTATAAACCATATGCACAGGATAACCATTATTTGAAAATAATTTCACAAGAAAATTAATTTCCTGATCTAAGTTATTCCAATTAGAACATAAAACAAAGGCCCTATTCAGTAGAGTGTTAATAGCATTTTTCTTAAAAATATCAGGAACAAAGGAATTAAAATTTAAACCTAAACCAGTAAAGGTTGGTTTCCTAAAAACATTAGTGTTGAACCCATTGAGGTTATTCACTTTTACATCAAGAAACAACAACGAATTATCAACTTCACACTCTGCAGTAAACCGTATATTACTATGTTGTGCATTAAAATACTCTCTAAATTTCTCAATATGACACTGGTCCTTAAACAACAAAAAAGTGTCATCTACATATCTCCTGTACAAGACTGGTTTAAAGGCCGAAGGACAATTATCAAGCCAATTTATTTCGTGAAAACTCAAAAAAGCATTAGCCAGTGCAGGACCTAAAGGAGACCCCATTGCTACTATATCAATTTGTTTATAATAAATATTATTAAACATAAAGATGGAGTCTTTAACTGCTATTTCTAACAGCCGTCTGAATATTTTACTACAAAATCCAGACACTAAGTTAGTGTCAGCAAATAATGATGATGAATAAGAGAAGTATTCGAAACGTTATGTTTTTTAAAGTAAAGATTCTGATACAAGATGTTCAGTATATCCCTGGTTTTCCTATTCATCTTAATATACATATATATATATATATATATATATATATATATATATATATATATATATATATATATATATATATATATATATATAAATATATATATATATATATATATATATATATATATATATATATATATATATATATATATATATATATATATATATATATATATATATATATACACTTAAGTTCCTGAAGGAGCTGGGCGAGGAACTCATTGGGAAGACTAGAGACCCAAGAGCGGCCAGTTTTATGTTTCAGCGCCTCAGTGTCGCTGTTCAGAAGGGAAATGCGTGCTGTATCTTGGGTACGCACCCGACCCCCGAGGAGTTGGACGAGGTCTTCGAACACTGATTGGTATATTGTTGTATAAGTGTGTGTTTTCTGTAAACTGTAGCATTGCAATAAAATCAAATTCTGATATATATATATATATATATATATATATATATATATATATATATATATATATATATATATATATATATATATATATATATATATATATATATATATATATATATATATATATATATATATATTGGCGTTCACAGTTTCGATCAGTTTGTTGACCTTTGCTTTTAATTCGGCTGTAGTGTCCTTCGTTACCCTTTGGAACTTAGTTTGGTCAGAGAGTATGATGTTCATTTTCGCCAGATATTCGTCTTTTTTAAGAATGACATATATTGGCGACTTGTCACCTCTCCTGACAACTATCTCCTTGTTCTCACGAAGGCTTTTAGCTGCCGCTCTAAGCTCGGGGGACAGTATGGTGCTTCTGTAGTTGCCTCGATTCTTTTCGATTATATATATATATATTATAATCGATTATATATATATATATATATATATATATATATATATATATATATATATATATATATATATAATATATATATATGTCCTATATATATATATATATATATATATATATATATATATATATATATATATATATATATATATATAATTGTCCTTCTGTGTACCATCTATGTGAAAACTTATTAAAACAGGTGTGTTGGCAGTGTTGTGTCATGGAGGCTGGCGTGAGGGAGTGGGGGGGCCAGGATGGACCCTGCAGGCCTCCCATAGTGAGGGGAGGTGGGGGTGAGTGAGGGGTGTTGTGTGGTCAGGAGAGAGAGGTGGGGGTTACACGTGTGCCAAATAGTGTTTGTGTTTTTCTTTTTTGAAAGTTTTGTTGAACAAGTTACGTTGTCAGCGATAATTGGCACAACATATCTATCATATTGTTAGTACATCACACGTGCAGTGAGTCAGATTACAAGTGTGTGATTCATTCATTATTGTGCAGTGATATACGGGGGAATTATACCAGTGTTAGTGTTGCCCTGACCCCCGCCCCCACCCAGCGCCCATGCCGGGAAGCACCTGCTCTCCCCCTCCTTCCCCACCCCACCACGTCGCCTCCCCACCCACGAGGCCACCTTGCCACCCGCCCATAGAAGCCGGGAGGCTCCCATGTGTGTCTACGCCACCCACCCACCCAATGTATACCCACATATTGTGTAGTGGGTGTATACCCACACTTTGTATAGAGGTGGTATATGTATTACCACTCATCTGAGTAGTAAGTGCCACGGCCAGCTGATCATCCCCCCAGCCTCCAACCGCCGCCCACCCTCCAGTTTCCACCCGCCGTCCACCCTCCCGCCCAGCGCCCACCCAGCGCCCGCCCATGTCGCAGCTCTCGACAGATAGCCAGGCTTCTCCAAGCCAAGATGAGCCATCAAGCAGGGATAGACACGGTAGATATCAGACGTGTGACAGGGTATGCTATATCCGGTTGAGGGACGATAATGTGCGCATTCATTCCAACAACGGAGTCAGGTGTTTGGGTTCTGAGCGCCCTCCCAGGGAGAACACCAATCAACAGCCCACACCGCCCCAAAGGCAAAACACCTCCCAGACCTTCATTCCCACAGAAAATTTATTAGAAGCTATCAAAGCAACATCGGCCAGAACCTTGCAACACATCCCTAAAGCAGCCCGCCCCCATGCAGAAGCCAAATTATCTGCCCTCCTGAGAAAGGTCAACGACTCTCCTGGAAAGACCCAAGCATGGCACAACCTCCTAATGTTTGGCAACATATGTCTAGCCACCCCTGCAAGGAGAGACAAAACCTTAGCTGCCTCAGTCATCAAAGCTATAAATGATTTTCCCAGGGAGGACAACCAGGTGCGCCTTCCCACTCGCGCGAGAAACACCCACGGCAGGAAGAGCAACAGTGGCATATCCGAGACATCAAAAATCAGAAAATCAGTCACCAAGAAAATAGAAGAAGGAAACACTATTGGCGCAATACGAGTCATCACCAGTGAGGACTCAATTGCCGACAGAGATGCCGCAACAGCTCAAGCCCTAAGGGAGAAACACCCACCCAGGGCTCCGCGTGAGGACGACATTGTACAAGTGGGGGCTACCGGAGCAGAACCTCTCTGGGTGGCTGAATCTGTGGTCCATAAAGCAGCCATGTCCTTCCCTACAGGATCAGCAGGTGGGTTCACAGGACTAAAACCCAACCACCTCAAGCAAATGCTCAACCCTGCACTGGGTGACATTGCAAAGAACCTCTTGGTGGAACTAACCAGATTCACCAACACATGTCTAGCTGGCAACATACCAGCGTCCATAAGACCTATCTTTTTTGGAGCATCTCTCTGTGCTCTAAAGAAAAAGGATGGAGGGATCAGGCCAATAGCTGTGGGCAATTCTCTCCGGCGTCTCGTCGCAAAGGCAGCTGCAAGAACAGTTAGTGATGCAGCGGCCAACATGCTGAAGCCAAAACAGCTCGGGTTTGGCATTCCACAAGGGTGTGAGGCGGCAGCCCATGCAGCTCGAGCCTTCATCGCCAACATCACAGACGAAAAGGCCCTTATCAAGCTAGATTTAAAAAATGCCTTCAATTTGGTGCGGAGGGATGCTGTACTCCGTGCGGTTCATAGTCATTTCCCTTCCCTCTACCCTTTTGTACATTCATGCTACAGTATGGATCTTAAGCTACTTTTTGGCGAACATGAAATTGACTCGCGAGAAGGCGTCCAACAGGGTGACCCCCTTGCTCCTCTCCTTTTCTGCTTAGTCATCAAACAAGTCACAGAGGTCTTGTCCAGCGAGCTTAACATCTGGTTCTTGGATGATGGTACCCTAGCTGGTTCCCAAGACTCCCTCCTGGAGGACATCAGAAAAATCCAGGAGCAAGGTGCAGTTTTAGGCCTCACCCTGAACCCTTCTAAATGTGAAATAATATGTTCCAACCAGGGCATCGTAGAGAGAATAGAGGGTCTTCTGCCAAATATCCATAAAACTAAACCTGAAGACAGCACACTCCTAGGAGCTCCCCTGGGGTTGAAAGCCATCGATGAGGTCCTTGATAAGAAAATCGCCGACCTTAAGAGGATGGATGGGAGGATTGAGGATATTGATGCTCATGATGCACTCTACCTCATCACCAGATGTCTGTCCCTCCCCAGGTTAACCTACTTTCTGAGGTGTTCACCATCTTACAGTAGCCAAAAACTAAGGGAGTATGACCGGTTACTGAAATCAATGCTAGAAAAAGCCCTTAACCTCTCTCTCGATGACCTACAGTGGAAACAAGCCTCTTTTCCCGTAAGACTTGGGGGCCTCGGAGTTCGAACAGCAACGCAAATCGCTGTTCCAGCCTTCCTGTCCTCCTTATCAGCATCCGACGACCTTGTGAAGGAAATTCTACCTGCCCACTTACATCAGCTGGCAGGTGTACATGATCCCAATTTTACACGCTGTGCCACAGAGTGGGCCTCTCGTGCAGGCCAATCACCTCAACCACCATCCCCAAAAGCCCACAGGCAATCCAGCTGGGATGGCCCCATTGTAGACCAAGTTGCTGCAGAGTGCCTGGGTGCTGCAACAACACAACACGACATTGCTCGCCTCACAGCAGTAGCAGCACCACATGCAGGGGATTTCCTGTTAGCAACCCCAATGTCGGCAACTGGCATGCGTCTCACACCACACGCCCTCCGAATTGCTGTGGCCCTCCGCCTTGCTGCCCCAATCCACACCAGATATAGGTGTATTTGCGGCGAGGTGGTGGCTGACAGGTACGGCCACCATGGCCTACTCTGCCAAAGCACAGGGGGATGGCACTCGAGGCCCAATGAAGTTAACGACATCATCAAGAGGAGCCTCACCACAGCTGGATGCCCAGCTGAAAGAGTACCCGGTTACCTAACGCCCCGTAACTCTGATGCTCTTATTGGTCGCCCGGATGGTATCACAGTGAACCCCTGGAAGAATGGCAAGCAGTTGGTATGGGACTACACGTGCGTATCAACCCTGGCTAACACCTACATTAACCTCAGTGTTGCACAACCAGGTGGCGCTGCCACCCACAGGGAAGCAGTCAAATCCCGTAAGTATAGAGAACTGGATCACCACTACAATTTTGTCCCCATTGCTTCTGAGACACTCGGCGCCTGGGGTAAAAGTGCTACCAGTTTTTTGAAGGAACTGGGTTCTAGGCTCATTGAAACAACAAGGGACCCAAGAGCTGCAAGCTTTCTTTTCCAGCGCCTCAGTGTGGCGATACAGAGGGGAAATGCGCACTGCATCCAGGGTTCCTGCCCGCCATCTGAGGAGCTGGAGGAACTCGACAACCTATGATAACCATCTTTGTAACCCATATGTAACTCCTTTTTTGTAAAAAAGTTCAAATAAAGTAAATATATATGTGTACATACAAAAGAATGGGGGTGGTAGGAGAAGATAATATTAGTGTTCAGTGAGAAACCACAAGGTCTCCTCTGACTAATTTTTATTTTCTTCTCCGAGGCTATGGGTCCCCACATTGGCACCAGAGGTGGTACCCTCACAAACTTTTATATATATATATATATATATATATATATATATATATATATATATATATATATATATATATATGAATATATATATATATATATATATATATATATGTATATATATATATATATATATATATATATATATATATATATATATATATATATATACATATATATGTATATATATATATATATATTTATATATATATATATATATATATATATATATATATATATATATATATATATATATATATATATATATATATATATATATATATATATATATATATATATATATATATAACTGTGCTTGGGGACCCACCACCCTTAATTACCCCTACTCCAAATTAATCAACAAAAATCTGAAATTACAACCATCACACAGAAATAACCTGCACACGTAAATAACATCACATGAAACAAGAAGGTGTGACAGGATGTGCAGAATACCCCCGTTGAAAAGCAGAGGTGCAACAGGAACTTCTGAGAGAAGCACACATGTGCAGTATGTGCAGTACCACACCCAGGCTGTGGTACTGCACAGACTGCACAAGGATGAATTGATAAATTAATATATGGACTACTGACTTTAAACACAAGTTTATTGATTTTATTAAAAAAATATATCATATATGTTACATAAATACTTGGGAATTTTTTCTTAGAAATTATATTGTTCTGTAAAGGAAGTAAGATTGATGGGAGTCACCTCTGACTTAATTACATAAAGTTTATTGATTTTATTACAAAAATAAATCATATTTTACATAAATAATATTTTGTTTATATTAATTTTATTTTTCTGTAAAGGAAGTAAGATTGATGGGAGTCACCTCTGACTCAATTACATTATCAAAAAATAGTTTATTATCTGCTATCAGACAAATAGTGCGTTATTTTCTTCTGAACTATCATGACTTGCCCTTTTCCAACAGATTCATCTTCCTTCTTGACTATCTTCAAATTATTTCTTTCTTCTTTTCTATTTGATGGCTTCAAAATAATGGACGTCTTCGACCCTTCTAAGATATGATCTTTGGGAACCCTGATGAAGGTACTTGCTTCAGCAGTAAGTAGACACTGATGTGCTGAAAATGTGGAAAACATAACATATATAATAAATATATATTTCTTGCAAAAAACAAAACACCAAAATCACAGAAATTTGGAACCATAGTAGTCTGTAGACAGAGGCCACCAGGCATTACAACAATCGGTAGACAAAGACCAAGAAGGGCAATTGTGGTGCCTCAATGGTTTCCAAGAATCCTAGCATAGATTATTTGAGTTAAAATTGGTTTACTTTTACCAAGGGGCCATTTGGAGGTAGGCCCACCCCAGTACCCACTGTGTGTGTATTCTTCCAAATAGTGTAGAGGTGCCATAGGCACAATCAGAGCACTGTATAAACATCAGAGGTCCGCGGTTGTTCAACGTCCTCCCAGCGACTATAAGAAATATTGCCGGAACAACCGTGGACATCTTCAAGAGAAAACTGGACTGTTTTCTACGAGACGTTCCAGATCAGCCGAGCTGTGGTGGGTATGTGGCCCTGCGGGCCGCTCCAAGCAACAGCCTGGTGGACAAAACACTCACAAGTTGAGCCTGGCCTTGGGCCGGGCTAGGGAAGTAGAAGAACTCCCAGAACCCCATCAAGCAGGTGTAATGTACTCAGGTAACTAGTGCCCAGACACAGAAACTAGACACCTCTAGACACCAAACTAGACACAGACACTAGACAGAGTTCCACATAAGAGTTTGTTCTGGAAACTGGAAAATATTGGAGGAGTGACAGGTACGCTTCTAACATGGATGAAAAATTTTCTGACTGATAGAAAAATGAGGGCTGTCATCAGAGGCAATGTATCGGACTGGAGAAATGTCACAAGTGGAGTACCACAGGGTTCAGTTCTTGCACCAGTGATGTTTATTGTCTACATAAATGATCTACCAGTTGGTATACAGAATTATATGAACATGTTTGCTGATGATGCTAAGGTAATAGGAAGGATAAGAAACTTAGATGATTGTCATGCCCTTCAAGAAGACCTGGACAAAATAAGTACATGGAGCGCCACTTGGCAAATGGAATTTAATGTTAATAAATGCCATGTTATGGAATGTGGAATAGGAGAACATAGACCCCACACAACCTATATATTATGTGAGAAATCTTTAAAGAATTCTGATAAAGAAAGAGATCTAGGGGTGGTTCTAGATAGAAAACTGAGGACCACATAAAGAATATTGTGCGAGGAGCCTATGCCACGTTTTCTAACTTCAGAATTGCTTTAAAATACATGAATGGCGATATACTAAAGACATTGTTCACGACCTTTGCTAGGCCAAAGCTAGAATATGCAGCAGTTGTGTGGTGCCCATATCTTAAGAAGCACATCAACAAACTGGAAAAGGTGCATAGACATGCTACTAAGTGGCTCCCAGAACTGAAGGGCAAGAGCTACGAGGAGAGGTTAGAGGCATTAAATATGCCAAAACTAGAAGACAGAAGAAAAAGAGGTGATATGATCACTACATACAAAATAGTAACAGGAATTGATAAAATGGATAGGAAGATTTCTTGAGACCTGGAACGTTAAGAACAAGAGGTCATAGATATAAACTAGCTAAACACAGATGCCGAAGAAATATAAGAAAATTCACTTTCGCAAACAGAGTGGTAGACGGTTGGAACAAGTTAGGGGAGAAGGTGGTGGAGGCCAAGACCGTCAGTAGTTTCAAAGCGTTATATGACAAAGAGTGCTGGGAAGACGGGACACCACGAGCGTAGCTCTCATCCTGTAACTACACTTAGGTAATTACACTTAGGTAATTACCTCTACTGTAAGATAACCAGTGGGAAAATACAAGTAATGCAATCTAACAAGTGAACAAAACAAATTAAGAGTGCGACACGTGGTAGCAACACTGCCACTATGAAAACAGCCACTACTCCATCGACCGGGATAATTTTTTAGCAAGAGGAGGAGGAGAAGAATGGCTAAAAATGACCAGACTCTACCACCAACTCGGTCAAATGCTAGAGAGGACGCAAACACAGTGGCCTCCTTACCAGAGCCTCAGATATTATCACGAAGTAAGGCATCCAGCACTTTCACTAACACGATAACATCATTTATATTTGCCAACATCCAGGGTATAAAAACACGCAAATCCAACAAAGTTCACTTTACAGATGGTCTCCTTCATGAGGCAAATGCAGTGTTTGCAGCCCTAACAGAAACCCACACAAAGGACTACCATGATGGTGAAATATGGATCTCAGAGTACAATCTTTTCATATGTGATAGGAAACACCGGCTTCAGGGTGGGGTCAGCCTCTACATCAAAGACACACTCATCTGTACTGAGCTGCTAAACACCTCAAATGATATGGTGGAAGTGCTGATAATCAAAATAGAGATCCTAAATGTAGTTATTGTCCTTGTATATAAGTCCCCGGAGGCAAACCCTCAGCAGTTTAAACACCAACTAATGAAAATAGAACACTGCTTGGAAAACCTCACAAATCCAGCTCCGAACATCATCCTGCTTGGGGACTTCAACCTACGGCACCTGAAATGGAAGCACCTGGCTAATACAGTAATATCAGAAAGAATACCAGGAAGTAGCCTAAATGAACAGGCACATGCAAATGACCTGCTACGGATGTGCGACAGGTTTGCCTTAAACCAGCAAATAGTAGAACCAACTAGGAAGGAGAACACGCTGGACCTCATTTTCACTAATAATGATGAATTGATCAGGAACATAATGATTACAAATACCTGTTACTCAGATCACAACTTAATTGAAGTTATGACAACCATGGGGAATAGACCTTCAAAACCAGTCCAGATTCCCGGTGGAGGAGATTTCAGCAAATTCAACTTCAATAATAAACAGATAAACTGGGAGCAAATAAACAAGGACTTCACAGAAATAAAGTGGGAAGAACAGCTAGAAAATGCATATCTGAACCAGTGCCTGGAAAAAATAAGCTCAGTAGCACTAAAAATATGTTCAAACCGCATACCCCTAAGAAAAATGAGGAAGAGATGCAGATTGGAACGAGAACGTCGTTCCCTATATAGGCAAAGAAAGCAAATCGCGGAACAACTTGAGAGTCGCACCCTATCTCAAGAACGGCGAAGAAGGTTAGGTAGAGAAATAGAAACAATTGAACTCAAGCTACAAGAATCATACAAAACCCAGGAGAGACAAAGAGAACAAAAGGCCATCAGTGAAATAGAGAGGAATCCGAAATATTTTTTCTCCTATGCAAAATCAAGATCAAAAACCACATCTAGTATCAGGCCCCTGCGAAAGGGAGATGGAACTTTCACTGATGACAACAAAGAAATGAGCGAGCTACTGAGGAAGCAGTACGACTGTTTTCTGCGAGCCATTAAACGCACTAAAGATTTCTAACCAAAATGAGTTTTTCATGGATATGATACCAACATCAAATCATATATCAGACGTCACCCTATCCCCACTGGATTTTGAAGAAGCCATAAACAGTATGCCTATGCACTCTGCTCCAGGCCCGGATTCTTGGAACTCCATATTCATCAAGAACTGTAAAAAAACACTATCACAGGCCCTCCACATTATGTGGAGACAAAGCCTAGATACTGGCGTTATCCCTGATATACTAAAAACAGCAGAGATAGCACCACTTCATAAAGGAGGAAATAAGGCAGAGGCAAAAAATTAGACCGATAGCACTAACATCGCACATCATAAAAATTTTTGAGAGAGTGCTAAGAAGTAAGATCACAAAATACATGGAATCACAGCATCTGCATAACCCCGGACAACATGGTTTGAGAACAGGGCGCTCTTGCCTGTCGCAGTTGCTGGACCACTATGATATGGCATTAGATGCTATGGAAGACAAACAAAATGCTGATGTAATTTACAAAGATTTCGCAAAAGCTTTTGATAAATGACCATGGTGTTATTGCACATAAAACGCGTTCAAAAGGAATTACCGGAAAAATAGGTTGATGGATCTACAATTTCCTGACTAACAGAACACAATGTGTAATAGTCAACAAAATAAAATCCAGCCCATCAACCGTGAAGAGCTCAGTTCCCCAGGGTACTGTGTTTGCTCCAGTACTTTTTCTCATCCTCATATCGGACATAGACAAGAACACAACCTATAGCACTGTATCATCCTTTGCAGATGACACTAGGATCTTCATGAGAGTAGGCAACATAGAGGACACAGCAAACCTCCAATCAGATGTAGATCAGGTCTTTCTATGGGCTACAGAAAAAATTATGGTGTTTAACGAAGATTAGTTCCAGCTCATGCGCTATGGACAAAATGAAAATATAAAAACGGCAACCACGTAAAAAACTCGGGCAAATCATAACATAGAACGAAAAGGCAATGTCAAGGATCTGGGTGTACTCATGTCTGAAGACTTTACCTTTAAAGAACATAATAAAGTAGCCGTCACAACTGCAAGAAAAATGACAGGTTGGATAACAAGAACTTTTCACACTAGAGATCCTATACCGATGATGATACTTTTCAAAACGCTTGTGCTCTCTAGAGTGGAGTACTGCTGCACAATGACAGCCCCTTTCAAAGCTGGAGAAATTGCTGACCTGAAGAGCGTGCAGAGAACCTTTACTGCTAGAATCCACTCAGTAAACCATCAGTAAAAATTATTACTCAGTAAAAAAAGTAACACATCTAAACTCTTGGGACCGACTAACGAGCCTAAATCTGTACTCCCTTGAGCGCAGGCGGGAGAGATACATAATAATTTACACGTGGAAAATATTAGAGGGGCTGGTCCCAAACCTGCACACAGAAATAACATCACATGAGACCAGAAGACATGGCAGGATGTGCAGAATACCCCCATTGAAAAGCAGAAGTGCAACAGGTACTCTGAGAGAGAACTCTATCAACATCAGAGGCCTGAGACTGTTCAACACGCTTCCGCTACACATAAGGGGCATAACTGGCAAACCCCTCAGAGTGTTCAAGAGAACTGGATAAGCACCTCCAATGGATACCTGATCAACCAGGCTGTGACTCATACATCAGGCTGCGAGCAGCCGCATCCAACAGCCTGGTTGATCAGTCCAGCAACCAGGAGGCCTGGTCGTCGACCGAGCCGCGGGGACGCTAAGCCCCGGAAGCACCTCAAGGTACTTGCCCTACCATCTACATGATTTGATGCTCTGCATATACAGCACACATCAATTCATTGCACACTTATATAATAATTATTTGAGAATATATAACAAGTACTTTATATTTAAAAAAAAAAAATTATATTTGTAGCTATACAATATTTGTATCCCTGGTTTCCATACAGTATATTCTAAACAAAATATATATTAACAAAACACATCACAACAAATAGTTGACAGCTGGTAGACTGCCAAATAACAAAAAGAGCTTTGAATATATGATCAGATATTCTTGAGATGGGACAGGAACCAAAGACTCGCCAGGTCCAAAAAGCACACTTGAAGCCTCCCCAAAACCTCCATTCATTCATTCACAAACTTCTCCCAAGACCATCATGAATTAATGAATGAATGCATGATGGTCTTTCCCCCAAGACCAAATGATCCAAGGTATGATCCAAATACTGAAATATATTCCCCAAAGATCAAAATATCCAAGATATGATCAAATATTCAATCAAAACTAGTGACATCAAATCAGCTTATAGAGTGGGTATCAAATCAACAGGAGGGTATAAATAACAGGAGAATTTGAGTTAAACTAGATAGCTGCTTCCGCAAGTCAGACCTTTTCAAATCTGCAGTCTCTAGTAAATCAAATGTTTATGTGAATAAATGTCTGACCAGGTTCAGACAAAATCTCTTATTTAAACTGCGGGGTTTCTGGAAAAATTCCCCTGTAATTAAACATTGTTTTGTGGGAGACAATACAATTATAGCTAGGGGGACTGACACTGGAAAAACCTATTATATAACAACTGAAGCTCACCTCAATTCTCCTGAATGACTGTGGGATAGCTGCTGAATAACCAGAGTTCAAATTATAACCTCATTTAACTACCAATGTGTACTTTAGCTGTGCCTTTCCTTCCAAAAGGTTTTAACTTTAAAAAAAAAAAAAAATGGGTCTTCTTTATTATTGTCTCTTTTTTTTCTTTTTTTACTTCCTTGTTCCATAGTACACTGGCTTTGCCTGTGTCTTCTAGTATAAACTTTATCATCCAGTGTACCTGAGTGTATCTCAATTTAATCTACCTCATTTTGTTTTAGTGTTATAGTGTAACTTTAATATTAAACTATAGTGTACTTATTATATTATAGTAAGTAAGCTATTCATTTTATAGATTTCATAATTGCTTTTTTACTTTTATTGGTCATCCATTGTTATTAATTATTCTAGTTCATTTCTACTTTAAGTTCCAATAAGTTTTCATTACTTAAATTACCATTAAGTTTATATTACTTTACAATTTTTAAATCTTTAAAATTTATAACTAAAACTGGACAAACTGGAGGAATGGCCCAAGAATATATACACCGGTTGATTGACAGTTGAAACACGGGACCATAGAGCCAATCCTCAACCCCTGCAAACACAACTAGGTGAGTACAAATTTTGCTTAGAAATCGAAGAATGAGTTTTGATTACCTGTCACAGTTGTATCTTGAGAAAGTCGGTGTTTCTTCATTTTTTTCAAGGACTTATCCTCTTGCTCTACATTCTTGTCTTTCGCTTCCCTGATCTTCCTATTTTGATTTTCCTGAATGTGAACTGAAAATAAGGAAACCTGAATAAAATATATATCCTCATTAAACAAAAATTGTGTTTCTCTACAGCTGCAGCTGCAGATAACACAGCCACTCTACTTGAATTAATGCACATGCTACACACACAAACACAATACTTCAAATCTACAAAAGTGACAGCAGAGAAGACCCACTCAATTATAGACCTGTATCATTGACAAGTGTAATAGTCAAAATATTGGAAAAAATAACAAAAACTAAATAGGTAGAACACTGGGAGAGAAATGATATAATATCAGACAGACAGTATGGTTTTTGATCTAGAAGATCCGGTGTATCAAATTTACTCAGTTTCTATGATCGAGCAAAAGAGATTTTACAGGAAAGAGATGGTTGGGTTGACTGCATCTATCTGGACCTAACAAACGCTTTTGATAGAGTTCCACATAAAGAGGTTGTTCCGGAAACTGGAAAATATTGGAGGGGTGACAGGTAAGCTTCTAACATGGATGAAAACTTTTCTGACTTATAGGAAAATGAGGGCAGTAATCAGAGGCAATGTATCAGACTGGAGAAATGTTACAAGTGGAGTACCACAGGGCTCAGATCTTGCACCGAGGATGTTCATTGTCTACATAAACAATCTACCAGATGAAGTACAGAATTATATGAACATGTTTGCTGATGATGCTAAGATAATAGGAAGAACAAGAAACTTAGATGATTGGCATGCCCTTCAAGATGACCTGGACAAAATAAGTGTATGGAGCACCACTTGGCAAATGGAATTTAATGTGAATAAATGTCATGTTATGGAATGTGGAATAGGAGAACATAGACCCCACACAACCTATAAATTATGTGAGAAATCCTTAAAAAATTCTGATAAAAAAAAGAGATCTAGGGATGGTTCTAGATAGAAAAGTATCACCTGAGGACCACATAAAGAATCTTGTGCGAGGAGCCTATGCTACACTTTCTAACTTCAGAATTGCTTTTAAATACATGGATGGTAAAATACTAAAGAAATTGTTCTACATAAATGTACAAAAAAATATTTCTTAATGTTAATCCGGATCTGAAATTCTTCCTGGCCATGTAATAGAACCCCAATAAATCAATATATGAAAATATATTTAAAAATTCTTTGATAAACGGATGAGACTTTGTTGGGTAAAGAAGGCATGAACTTCAGGTTGGATTTTTTTTTTATATATTTTCTTTTATTTATATATATATATATATATATATATATATATATATATATATATATATATATATATAATAATAATAATAATAATAATAATAATAATAATAATTTTTATTTAGGTAAAGGTACATACATAAAGAGATTTTACAAAGTTTGTTGGCTTTATAGATAGAGCTAGTACATACAATGCCTAAAGCCACTATTACGCAAAGCGTTTCGGGCAGGAAAAAACACTAATGACTAAAGCTTAAAACTAATGGGTAAAAAGAAAAAAATGCGTTGAATACAAATAAAAATAGAGGTAAAAGAGGGGGGAACATTGTTGAAAAAGCAGCACAAATACAATTACAAATTATTACAGAAAATTACATTCAAACAGCATTGATTTGAAAAACAAAAAAAAACAAAAAACATACATGGGTTGACAATAGAGGGGTAAGGTAGGTTACAGGGAATGTATTAGGTATAGCTTCGTTTTTAACTTAAACTGGTTGAGAGAGGTACTGTCTTTAACATGGTTGGGAAGGTCATTCCACATTCTGGGCCCCTTGATTTGTAGAGCATTTCTGGTTTGATTAAGTCGTACTCTAGGAATATCAAAACTGTATTTATTTCTGGTGTGGTGCTCATGGGTTCTGTTACAACCTTCTATGAAGCTTTTGAGATCAGGATTGGCATTTTAGTTTAGCGTTTTATATATGTATAATACACATGAGAGAATGTGCAGTGACTTAATGTCTAACATATTCAGAGATTTGAGTAGGGGTACCAAGTGATGTCTGGGGCCAGAATTGGATATTGTCCTAATAGCAGCTTTGTGTTGAGTAATTAGAGGACGTAAGTGATTTTGGGTAGTAGAGCCCCAAGCACAAATACCATAGTTGAAATATGGATAGATAAGGGAGTAATAGAGAGTCACCAGGGCAGGGCGTGGTACATAATATCTGATCTTAGAAAGAATGCCCACAGTTTTTGAAACTTTTTTTGATATGTTTAGAATGTGTCCCTGGAAATTCAGCTTGTGGTCAATGAGAATGCCAAGGAATTTGCCATCTAATTTGTTACAAATTTGGGTATTGTTTATTTTGAGATTTATTTGATTAGAGGATTTATTGCCAAACAGAATATAGAAAGTTTTGTCAATGTTAAGGGTGAGTTTGTTGGCAGTTAGCCACAGATGGACTTTATTTAGCTCAGTATTTACTGTGGCATTTAGAGCAAGGGGATCAGGACTGGAGTAAATGAAGGTTGTGTCGTCAGCAAATAGAATTGGTTTGAGGTGTTGGGAGGCATTTGGAAGGTCATTAATGTAGATGAGAAAGAGGAGAGGGCCAAGTATGCTGCCCTGGGGAACACCAATGTTGATTATATATATATATATATATATATATATATATATATATATATATATATATATATATATATATATATATATATATATATATATATATATATATATATATATATATATATATATATATGACAATGTCAGACCACGAAGGAAAAATGAAACAGGAAATTTCCTTAAGTACTTTCGTATATTAAATACATCTTCAGAAGGTCTTGGACCTTCTGAAGATGTATTTAATATACGAAAGTACTTAAGGAAATTTCCTGTTTCATTTTTCCTTCGTGGTCTGACATTGTCACATTCTTAATCACGTGTTTATTTTCGTGATATACACATATATATATATATATATATATATATATATATATATATATATATATATATATATATATATATATATATATATATATATATATATATATATATATATATATATAAACAAACGGACCCAGTCCATGGAACTCACTCCCTATTGAATTTCAAAGCTGTCCAACTTTTGTGTCATTCATAAACAATACAAAAAAGTACCTAATTTCATCTTCATAGTTTTTTACCTTTTGCTTTAAAATTGCACTGTATCTATTGCTACCCAATCTCCAAATTTTTATGTACCCGATCCAAACATCTTTACCATTGTTATCATTGCTGTCTTCTTATATGTGCTGTCAATCTGCTGTATGGTGTCTATTAATCTTGTTTAAATTACCAATCAAGCTATCAGTGTAATCAATCAGAGCTTTAATATACCAATGGGCTTTAATATACCTACTATTCTCTCTCATCTCATTTTTTTTCTTGCAATGTATTTGTTATTTTATTAATTCTGCTAGAATTTACCTAATTAAAATTATCTATTAGATAAAGGACCTGCCTGAAACGCTGCGCATACTAGTGGCTTTACAAAATTGTAAATACTATGCTATGTATTCTCACAAACCCAATGTACCTTCTTGTATATAAATAAATAAATAAATAAATAAATAAATAAATGAAATATATATATATATATATATATATATATATATATATATATATATATATATATATATATATATATATATATATATATATATATATATAAAGCGAGGCTTTATATATATATATATACACTTGGAAAACTATCTCTAGTATCCTAGGAACTAAACAACACTCACATAACCAAATAAAACTCTACAAGGATGGGGATATACCGTCAACTGATTTAGAAATGGCAAATGAATTTAATAGTTTCTTTTCATCGGTTGGTGCTAATCTTGCCAGTAAAATCCCACAGACTCAGACACATATTAACACATATCTCTCAGGCAGCTATCCAAACTCTCTTCTCCTTTCACCAATCAGCCCGGCAGATGTTGTGTCCATCATACACTCTCTAAAAACCAAGGCAGGGAACACCAGTGAAATTCCGTCCATTGTGTAGAAGAGAGCCTCCCATGCCCTTGCCCCACCCATAGCACTACTGTTCAACAAATCTATAGAGTGTCACACCTTCCTTGATATCCTCAAAAAAGCAAGAGTAACGCCAGTCCATAAAGGAGGAATCTTATTATAGACAATAATCTCAACAAAAACCACATCATTCTGGGAGGAGACTTTAATATTGACCTGGGTCAACAAAATTGCTCTCAAGTTGACTATTTCCTTAACAGCATGAACTCCTGTATGCTAATCCCCACAATCACCAAACCTACCCGAGTCACTCAAACATCAGCCACTACCTTGGACCACATATGGACAAACATAACAGCTCCCCTTGTATCTGGTATAATCTACGACAGAACAACTGACCACTATCCTACCTTTCTCATAGCGAACATGGACATAACACCACCAAAAAGCAAGAAACTTTCATTTAGGCTACACAGTGAATCAGCTTTAGACAATCTTACAGAGGCACTTCACAATATTAACTGGGATTCTGAATTCAATAATACCCATGATATAAATTCATTAGCTAACCTCTTCCTCTCCAAAACTCTAAGCCTCTACAACCTTCATTGTCCCCTTCTTACAAAGCAAGTAACTGACAAAAGATTAAACAATCCATGGCTCACAAGTGGCATTCTCAACTCAATCAACAAGAAACATGAATATGAAAAGAAAGTTAGGATTGGCCTAGTTTCAAAGGAAGTAGCTAAAAGGTACTCATCAATGCTTACCAGTATCATAAGAAAGGCAAAACTTGCATATTATGTGAATAGATTCAATGAAGCAAAAGGCAACATGAAAAACACTTGGAAAACTATCTCTAGTATCCTAGGAACTAAACAACACTCACATAACCAAATAAAACTCTACAAGGATGGGGATATACCGTCAACTGATTTAGAAATGGCAAATGAATTTAATAGTTTCTTTTCATCGGTTGGTGCTAATCTTGCCAGTAAAATCCCACAGACTCAGACACATATTAACACATATCTCTCAGGCAGCTATCCAAACTCTCTTCTCCTTTCACCAATCAGCCCGGCAGATGTTGTGTCCATCATACACTCTCTAAAAACCAAGGCAGGGAACACCAGTGAAATTCCGTCCATTGTGTACAAGAGAGCCTCCCATGCCCTTGCCCCACCCATAGCACTACTGTTCAACAAATCTATAGAGTGTCACACCTTCCCTGATATCCTCAAAAAAGCAAGAGTAACGCCAGTCCATAAAGGAGGCAATCCGGCGGACATAAACAATTATAGACCAATATCAAATCTACCCATTCTATCAAAAATATTTGAAAAAATTATTTACAAACAGCTCTATTCCTACCTCGTAAAATTCGACATACTCAGCCCCTGCCAGTTTGGCTTCCGGTCCCAAAAGAGTACCAATGATGCAATCATTAGTCTCCTTGACATTATCTACTCAGCCCTTGACAAAAATGAGTTTCCGATTGGACTCTTCATTGACCTAAGAAAAGCCTTTGATACTGTTAATCACAACTACCTCTTACTTAAACTCCAGCATTATGGAATCCGAGGCCTTGCCCTTGACTACATCCGATCCTATCTTAGTGACAGACACCAATATGTAACCATCAATGATACAACTTCTTCCACTCTACCAATTACCGTTGGAGTGCCACAGGGCAGCATCTTAGGACCTCTTCTATTTCTTATATATATAAACGATCTGCCTAATGTCTCTAATATTCTCAAACCTATATTGTTTGCTGACGATACTACCCTTATCTACTCAAACCTCAACCCACATACACTAAATAATGTTGTGAATAATGAATTAAAAAAAGTCCACTTATGGATGTCAACGAACAAACTAACATTAAACATCGAAAAGACTTACTACATCTTATTTGGAAGCAAATCATCAAATGCAATTCAGCTACAGATAGACAACATTAACATCAGTAATAAAAATGATGGCAAGTTTCTTGGCCTATTCCTAGACAAGAGACTCAACTTCAGCACCCACATTCAACACATAACTAAGAAAGTCTCTAAGACAGTTGGTATACTCTCCAAAATCAGATATTATGTTCCTAACTCTGCTCTCCTCTCACTATATTATGCACTAATCTACCCCTATCTTAATTATGGTATCTGTGCATGGGGGTCTACCACTGCAAACCACCTTAAGCCCATCATCACACAGCAAAAATCTGCTATCAGAATAATAACTAACTCTGCTTTCAGACAACACTCAGCTCCCTTGTTTAAATCTCTAAACTTGCTAAATATTAAATCCCTCCACACATTCTCTTGTGTCAACTACATTTACAAAACCCTGTTCTTAAATGCAAACCATGCTCTGAAACTCTCCCTGGACAGATGTAATAGGACCCATTATCACCACACCAGAAATAAATATCTCTTTGATATCCCCAGGGTCAAACTTAATCTGTGTAAACACTCTATGCAAATTAAGGGACCTAGTCTATGGAACTCACTCCCTAGTGAATTGAAAAACTGTAAAACTTTTGCCTTATTTAAAAGCAAAACCAAAAAGTACCTAACTTCATCTATTTAGTTTCCTACACTGAGGTTTAAATTTGCTCTGTACCTAGTGTTACCCAATCTCTTAATTTTTATGTAATATCAAACAACCTTATCATTGTGTTCATTGCTGTCTTCTTTTATGTGCTAGCCATATGCTGTATTGTGACTACCAATTTTTGTCAACTACCATTCAAGCTGTCATTGCAATCAATCTTATATTGTTTCTGCTGTATTGTGCCTACCAATTTGTTGTCAACTACCATTTTAAGCTGTCATTGCAATCAATCATAGCTACCTATGTGCTTTAATATACTGTACCTATAATTTTCTCTCATCTTTTTTTTTTTCATTCCATGTAATGTTATCATTTTTTTGTCTATAAATTTTGCAAGTATTTACCTCCTTAAAATTTTCTTAGATTAAGGACCTGCCCGAAACGCTGCGCGTGCTAGTGGCTTTACAAGACTGTAATTACCATAATTGTATCCTCACATTCCTTATGTACATTCTTGTATATGCATAAATAAATAAATAAATAAATATATATATATATATATATATATATATATATATATATATATATATATATATATATATATATATATATATATATATATATATATGGCACAACTCTCCTAAACACGAGAGTTAAGTATACAACTTTAGAACACTTTCCCACCAGGAGACTCGAACCCTAGCCAGCACAGAAGCCTTCCAGCAACTGGCATAACAGGTACGCCTTAACCCTCTCCACCACCCGCTCAGACCCTAAAAGAGATGGTAATTTCGGAGTATTTAAATACCCCAAAGATCAACACCTCCCAAGAGCACCCCTCACTTGCTCTGGTGCTCTTGGGAGGTGTTGATCTTTGGGGTATTTAAATACTCCGAAATTACCATCTCTTTTAGGGTCTGAGCGGGTGGTGGAGAGGGTTAAGGCATACCTGTTATGCCAGTTGCTGGAAGGCTTCTGTGCTGGCTAGGGTTCGAGTCTCCTGGTGGGAAAGTGTTCTAAAGTTGTATATATATATATATATATATATATATATATATATATATATATATATATATATATATATATATATATATATATATATATATATATATATATATATATATATATGTCGTACCTAGTAGCCAGAACTCACTTCTCAGCCTACTATGCAAGGCCCGATTTGCCTAATAAGCTAAGTTTTCATGAATTAATTGTTTTTCGACTATCTAACCTACCTAACCTAACCTAACCTAACTTTTTCGGCTACCTAACCCAACCTAACCTATAAAGATAGGTTAGGTTAGGTTAGGTAGGGTTGGTTAGGTTCGGTCATATATCTACGTTAATTTTAACTCCAATAAAAAAAATTGACCTCATACATAATGAAATGGGTAGCTTTATCATTTCATAAGAAAAAAATTAGAGAAAATATATTAATTCAGGAAAACTTGGCTTATTAGGCAAATCGGGCCTTGAATAGTAGGCCAAAAAGTGAGTTCTGGCTACTAGGTACGACATATATATATATATATATATATATATATATATATATATATATGTATGTATATGTATATATATATATATATATATATATATACATATATATATATATATATATATATATATATATATATATATATATATATATATATATATATATATATATATATATATATATATATATATATATGTCGTACCTAATAGCCAGAACGCACTTCTCAGCCTACTATTCAAGGCCCGATTTGCCTAATAAGCCAAGTTTTCATGAAATAATGTTTTTTCGTCTACCTAACCTACCTAAACTAACCTAACCTAGCTTTTTTTGGCTACCTAACCTAACCTTACCTATAAATATTGGTTAGGTTAGGTTAGGTAGGGTTGGTTAGGTTCGGTCATATATCTACGTTAATTTTAACTCCAATAAAAAAAAATTGACCTCATACATAGAGAAAAGGGTTGCTTTATCATTTCATAAGAAAAAAATTATAGTAAATATATTAATTCAGGAAAACTTGGCTTATTAGGCAAATCGGGCCTTGAATAGTAGGCTGAAAAGTGAATTCTGGCTACTAGGTACGACATATATATATATATATATATATATATATATATATATATATATATATATATATATATATATATATATATATATATATATATATATATATGTCGTACCTAGTAGCCAGAACGCACTTCTCAGCCTACTATGCAAGGCCCGATTTGCCTAATACGCCAAGTTTTCATGAATTAATTGTTTTTCGGCTACCTAAACAACTTAACCTAACCTAACCTAACTTTTTCTAAATAAATAAATAAATAAATGAAATATATATATATATATATATATATATATATATATATATATATATATATATATATATATATATATATATATATATATATATATATATATATATATATATATATATATATATATATATATATGTCGTACCTAGTAGCCAGAACGCACTTCTCAGCCTACTATGCAAGGCCCGATTTGCCTAATAAGCCAAGTTTTCCTGAATTAATATATTTTCTCTATTTTTTTCTTATGAAATGATAAAGCTACCCATTTCATTATGTATGACGTCAATTTTTTTTTATTGGAGCTAAAATTAACGTAGATATATGATCGAACCTAACCAACCCTACCTAACCTAACCTAACCTATCTTTATAGGTTAGGTTAGGTTAGGTAGCTGAAAAAGTTAGGTTAGGTTAGGTTAGGTAGGTTAGGTAGTCGAAAAACAATTAATTCATGAAAACTTGGCTTATTAGGCAAATCGGGCCTTGCATAGTAGTCAGAGAAGTGCGTTCTGGCTACTAGGTACGACATATATATATATATATATATATATATATATATATATATATATATATATATATATATATATATATATATATATATATATATATATATATATATATATATATATATATATATATATATTTTGACGTAGTTTTCATATATGTTGCCGGTCGAACACATCCTTATATGACGTTTTATACTTATGTTCTTCTAGAACATTCTATTGCGAACACATTGGTACAAAAATGAAATACGTACATCGAAAACTAATGTCAGAACAGTGACAAGAGTATTGTTACGGTGACCTCTCCTATCTCTTTCGTTTGCCTGCTTTAAGAGTCATATCAGCTCTCCCTACTGATTCTCTGAGGTTCAGGGAGTCTATTGACATATGTGGCGACCAGACCGGCTGCCGGTTAAAGGAAGGAAGTTACATTATAAGTTGTAAATAAGGGGAAATTGGCGCCCTGATATAAAATGAAAGAGTGTCCCCTAATGCAGATATGACCTTTTGGAAGGGACACTAGCCGATCGCGGATTGGCCGACTTAGGTCGCGGGCGACCAATCAAGGCCCGCCGTGACGTCACCGAGTGCCCCGGGCGGCGCCAACGTCAGAGTTGACCCGACCTTGGAAGCGACAGGACGCACCTCGGTCTGCTCTCAAGGATTAGAGGCCCTACAAGCCTTTCTTAGTGGATTCGTGCAGGCTATTGCAGCCCATCGGTATATTGGAGACCCCGCGCTTCTGGGAAGCAAAAAGGAACCAAGTTTATTGAGCGAAAGAGGGCCAAAATTGGAAAATATTCGGCGACGACGCTGGACGTTTGGGGGCCCGAAAAGGTGTGGCGGGCAATCCTAGCTGTGACCGGGTCACATCCACTGAGGGTCTTGGAAGGACGACACCATGCCTAGGACAAGGAGCAACGCCTTGTGGAAGGGGCGAGTGTGGGAAAAATAGTGATTAGCTCAGTGCCCATCGATGAACCAGGATTGGGGTAGCTGAATCTCAGGGATTGGAACGGCGACGACGCGAAGGCTCCACGACACCTGAGGACCTGTGGAACGTTCCTGGATCGTCGAGGATCGACTCAGGAAGCGTGGGAACCTCACACCATCGAGGGACAGGCGTCGTGAGCCAGGAATGTAAGGTAGATCATTTTCCCTCCCATTACCCCTTGTGTGAGTAGGCTAGTTAGGCCACAATATTTACTTATGTATGTGGCAATAGGACATTAATGCTTTAATAGTAGAATAGGCTGCAAGGCAGCTTGTGTCCAGGACTGTCAGAGGGGACAATGTGTATGGATGGCAGGACAGTGAAGAAGAGGCGCCGACGTGGTGAAGAGGCCCTCCTGTGAGAGAGTGTGGGACTCCTGTTTTTCTGCCCAGTTGAAGGAGTGTTGGAGGTCGTGGAAGAAGAGGCTGACGATCTCCAGACTTATTATCCTTATTTCCATATTCATGTATTACTTGTGATTGTGTGTGTGTTCATGTAATTTGCATCAGTAAATTCACACTTTTATCATTGTGTTTGAGTGTGCCTCCATTTATAATATTTCTCTATGAGCATACACGAAGGTTATCACAGTACCACCTAGGGAACACAACGTTCTCTATAGAAGTTCTTATTGCCTGGTGAGTGGTAAAGACAGCACAGACTTACATAAAAGTGTACCCTTAGCCATCCGATCAGTATCAGTGCCTGAATGGTGGCAACTATTAACGTAGTGGCTATAGAGAGGTAAAGCCACACAGACCTTCCTGGGAGAGTACCCTGGGCCAACAGTCTAGTAGTAGATCTATGGGAGTAGCAATCTTCTGGCTACAAACAATATATAATACACCCACTGAACTGCATTGCTGGGGTGCAGATATAATAACCCAGCTGGCGACCTTGTTAGGAAGAAGATAGAGAAGACAGGTAAGAAAGGAGTTCCTGCAACCTTTTTGTCTGGCAGGCAAGACTCAGGGAGGTTATTATTATAAGGTAAGCCTGAGTCTTCCTTCACTCCTCCACGGGTCTAGGCCGGAACTGTTAACAGCAGTTTCCCCGTGTTTGACTGAAGGGCTTCCAGGGTGAATCAGTGGCACCCCCCTTCCCTTTTTGTGGTGGAAGCAAAGACCTGCGGAGGTGGGCATTGTTGGTCCTCTCCTGTGTGACCAAGGAGACTCCGGTAAATCCCGGGAGTCGGAGGGGCTGAGTATTCGGCCTTTTGAGCCCCTAGCAGCTGATTGCTAGCAGAGCCCCGGCCCACCCACCTCCACGTGACAGTATACACTTTTAAATATGGCCGCTCGATCGCTGATACACTAATTTCATTTGGGGAAATTTATTTTTTCATACGCCGTTTCGCGACAATTATTTATATCTGATATAAATGTTGCAAAAGAAGTTTAGGATTAAGTAAGATATTACACATTAAAAAAAATGAATACATTAATACCTAAACAGTTTGTAAATACAGTGATAAATTGTGCCAAACATTACACAATATTATTTACTAAGAAGCGTATGACAACTCAAAACTGCATGATTTCAACAGGATTTTTTATAGTTGTCAAAAAACTCTGATTTTAATTATCAAGTATTTGTCACAATGAATTTTATATAATTATGAGGCAGTGGAACGACCAAATTGTTCTGTATTATAAATGCATAATGCTAAATTTCTATATACATAACAGTAAAATAATGACCACCTACATTTAAGGATAACTAGGAAATAGTAACTGGAAACTTTATTTGAACGAAAATTCAATACCAAATTTCTTAGATGTTTTTCTTAATATAAAGATCAACAGTAACGAATCTCATTCATTATGGACAAATTAACAAAAAAAAAACATAATTTTCATTGAGGACCATGTATTAGAGCATACTTAGTCACTTATATATTAAAAGTATTGTGTTTTTTGAAACATAGGGGTTGTAAACAAACTGAACGGCCTACCCGAAAAGTCGTAACATTAGAAGTTGTACATGTTTGCTAATTTATTATTTGATAAATGATTATTACTAATTTACGACGAATATAAAGGTTTCCCATTAGTTAAATTACTGTAGTGTGACTAAATGCTACTACAAAACATATATAAATCCTGGGAAAGTCACAATGACCAGCGACATTAAAGCATAAAAGACTAAATAGTAACAGGAAACTGTCGGCGAACGAAAAATTCATTTCCAAATTTATTAGATGTTTTCCTAAATATAAAGATCGATAGGCTGGAATTTTCTGGATTATGGCCTAATTAAGGCAAAAATAAATGTATTTTTACTTGAAGAACATATATCAGAGCATAGTCTGTGAGTTATAGAATAATAGGAGTGTGGTATTTCATTGTATAACAAGAGATAGTCCATGGAAGCGAAAATAGACGTAGTTTAAGACAAAATAACGTCCAAAAACAGCCGTAGAGTCAAACGGCAACTGTTGACGTTCTTTTTAAGAGGACAGGTTGAATGTGGGGTGGTGGAGGGAAGTGTGGGGTGGTGGAGGGTAGTGTGGGGTGGTGGAGGGTAGTGTGGGGTGGTGGAGGGAAGTGTGGGATGGTGGAGGGAAGTGTGGGGTGGTGGAGGGAAGTGTGGGATGGTGGAGGGTAGTGTGGGGTGGTAAAGGGTAATGTGGGGTGGTGGAGGGAAGTGTGGGGTGGTGGAGGGTAGTGTGGGGTGGTGGAGGGAAGTGTGGGGTGGTGGAGGGAAGTGTGGGATTATGGAGGGAAGTGTGGGGTGGTGGAGGGAAGTGAGGGATGGTGGAGGGTAGTGTGGGGTGGTGGAGGAAAGTGTGGGGGTGGTGAAGGGTAGTGTGGGGTGGTGGAGGGAAGTGAGGGATGGTGGAGGGTAGTGTGGGTTTGTTGAGGGAAGTATGGGGTGGTGGAGGGTCGTGTGGGGTGGTGGAAGGTCGTGTGGGGTGGTGGAGGGTAGTGTGGGGTGATGGAGGGTAGTGTGGGGTGGTGGAGGGTCGTGTGGGGTGGTGGAGGGTAGTGTGGGGTGGTGGAGGGAAATGTGGGGTGGTGGAGGGTAGTGTAACAAACTAGGCTGGTTGTGAGAATTATTCCAGAAGGTTCCAGAAGTTTCGTGTAGGGACCTGACCTCTACAACACACATTCCCCTGGTGATTAGCAGGTCTGAGTCACAAATGGCAGGCGTCTCTGTTCACAGTTGCGTATAATGAATCATCCTATAGTATTCAGTAATTTAGAGAATTTAGCCTTTATTCATTTTGTATTAAAATTGTATTGTATAATATTACTGGGTACAATATCAAGAGTATTCTAATTATTGAGTTAAGTCACCATCAGTGACGTCACGAATCGGATCTAAGTTGTAAGGCGCGAGTGACCGGCGGTCATAGGTCATCGAGAGTTGACATGTCCACTATTTTCTCAAAGTTCAAATAACCATTTTGATGATTGGGAACAGCTCTGCCGTTAGATGCTTGTGTAATTTAATTTCAGTAAAATAATTCAACCAGTCTGGATCAATTCAGTACAAACAGAGGTTAATTGTTATAACTTAAACCTTGCTAGTAACTTGGTAAAACTTAGACTATGCGGAAGGATTCAATGCTCTAGTCTGGGGTAGACCAGACGAGGAGAGATCAGTATGAACTCCAGATCAACTGGGGGAGGTCAACCCATCTCACCTCTCCCCCAAGACCAGCCCAACATCTTCAGCTGGTCAAAATAGAGGTATAGTTGCTATTGTTATTTATAGGGATAGTCAACTCATTGCCGTTCAGGTCAAGTAGGGAGTGTTAAAGTGACAGGGAGTGAACATATTTAGATTTTGTTTTAGTTTTCTTTTAATAAATTAATTAGTTAATAATTTGCATTTTTATTATTTCCAAGTGTTTATGTGAACTTGTCCTGGTCACGTGGTCCACACGAGGCAGAGTTGGATTGGGCGCCGACTCTAACATCGAGTCGGAATTCATCATTACCGTGTAATTTATTCCACACTCAAGGTCATCGGTTATAGTGGGGATCAAGCCCCAAGGTTGATTAATTAGCATGATCGATCCAGACCTCGATCATTGCTCTGTGTTACTGGTCTGGTGGTGGCGGCGGAGACGACTCTAGGGTTTTGCTCAAAGCCTAGGTCACGTCATACGGGTTGTAGAATCCTAAGTCAGTCAATCGTCTTAGGACCACGTGGCATGGAGTCGGCTTTAGTAAACGTTTTGGAGTCCCTTGTAGAGAATAAAAAGTAAGAATACGGGTAGAGGGGGAAAAGTAGGAAAGATAAGTCGAGAAACCCTCCCCGTGTTACAGTAGTGTGGGGTGGTGGAGGGTAGTGTGGGGTGGTGGAGGGAAGTGTGGGGTGGTGGAGGGAAGTGTGGGGTGGTGGAGGGTAGAGTGGGTTGGTTGATGGAAGTGTGGGGTGGTGGAGGGAAGTGTGGGGTGGTGGAGGGTAGTGTGGGGTGGTAGAGGGAAGTATGGGGTGGTGGAGGGTAGTGTGGGGTGGTGGAGGGTAGTGTGGGGTGGTGGAGGGAAGTGTGGGGTGGTGGAGGGAAGTATGGGGTGGTGGAGGGTAGTGTGGGGTGTTGAAGGGTCGTGTGGGGTGGTGGAGGGTAGTGTGGGGTGGTGGAGGGTCGTGTAGGGTGTTGGAGGGTCGTGTGGGGTGGTGGAGGGTCGTGTGGGGTGTTGGAGGGTCGTGTGGGGTGTTGGAGGGTCGTGTGGGGTGGTGGAGGGTCGTGTGGGGTGGTGGAGGGTCGTGTGGGATGTTGGAGGGTCGTGTGGGGTGGTGGAGGGAAGTGTGGGGTGTTGGAGGGTCGTGTGGGGTGGTGGAGGGTCGTGTGCGGTGGTGGAGGGTCGTGTGGGGTGCTGGAGGGTCGTGTGAGATGTTGGAGGGTTGTGTGGGGTGGTGGTGGGTAGTGTGGGGTGTTGGAGGGTCGTGTGGGGTGGTGGAGGATCGTGTGGGGAGTTGGAGGGTCGTGTGGGGTGGTGGAGGGTCGTGTGGGGTGGTGGAGGGTCGTGTGGGGTGGTGGAGGGTCGTGTGGGGTGGTGGAGGGTCGTGCGGGGAGTTGGAGGGTCGTGTGGGGTGGTGGAGGATCGTGTGGGGAGTTGGAGGGTCGTGTGGGGTGGTGGAGGGTCGTGTGGGGTGGTGGAGGGTCGTGTGGGGTGGTGGAGGGTCGTGCGGGGAGTTGGAGGGTCGTGTGGGGTTTTGGAGGGTCGTGTGGGGTGTTGGAGGGTCGTGTGGGGTGTTGGAGGGTCGTGTGGGGTGTTGGAGGGTAGTGTGGGATGGTGTAGGGTCGTGTGGGATGGTGGAGGGTAGTGTGGGGTGGTGGAGGGTCGTGTGGGGTGTTGGAGGGTAGTGTGGGATGGTGGAGGGTCGTGTGGGGTGTTGGAGGGTAGTGTGGGGTGTTGGAGGGTCGTGTGGGGTGGTGGAGGGTCGTGTGGGGTGGTGGAGGGTAGTGTGGGGTGTTGGAGGGTCGTGTGGGGTGGTGGAGGGTCGTGTGGGGTGTTGGAGGGTAGTGTGGGATGGTGGAGGGTCGTGTGGGATGGTGGAGGGTAGTGTGGGGTGTTGGAGGGTCGTGTGGGGTGGTGGAGGGTCGTGTGGGGTGGTGGAGGGTAGTGTGGGGTGTTGGAGGGTCGTGTGGGGTGGTGGAGGGTAGTGTGGGGTGGTGGAGGGTAGTGTGGGGTGTTGGAGGGTAAGGGATGAGGAGGAGGGCAGTTTAGTCAGGACCTTAACGGTTGTCACGGTGGGTGACAGTGTCCGAACACTCGCGAGAGTTTTCAAATATGAAACAAAATGTTGTAAATATAAAAAAAATGTCGTAAATATGCAGCAAGGAAATAAGACATGTCAATGCATTAATATTATTATGGGGTTAAAAACTAAAAAATTGATGGAAATATTTATGAATTCAGATGCTATAATGTTGAGGAATAGTTTGAGATTTCGAACACCGCCACTATCCCAAGAGGCTCCTGCAGTCTGCCATTAGGCCTTGTCCTGTGAATACGTGGTCGCTGCTGCTACACCCCACTACACCACACCATGCTACTACACCACACCAGGTTAATACACTACATCAGGCTACTACACCACACCACTATACCAGGGTACTACACCACACCAGGCTACTACACTACACCAGGGTACTACACCACACCACACCGCCAGGGTACTATACTACACCAGACTACTACACCATACCTCTATACCAGGGTACTACACCACACCAGGCTACTACACCACACCACTACACCTGGGTACTACACTACACCAGGCTACTACACCACACCACTATACCAGGGTACTCAACATTAATCCAACGACAGCAGCTGCATTAGATGCACATTCCACCGCAACTACAATGATTAGAAAAGCTGTTGAGGAATGGGACTCATTAGTGAGCATTCTGCATCTACATCCGCCACCAAGATAATGTTAATAAAACAAGATTAAAACCAGTGCACTAAAACAGAAGTGATAAATAAGCAGGGAAAAGAAGAAGTCCTCTCCTCCATTTTTAACTTAGACACAAATATCACAGGAAAAAGGTTATCATGTATAACCAAAACTCAATTACGGGCTCACCATAGCCCGTGCTACATGGACACTTCGTCCTGAGTAGCTAAAGCTTTAACAACAACAACCAGGGTACTACACTATACCAGGTTACTACACCACACCACTATACCAGGGTACTACACCACACCACTACACCAGGCTACTACACACCACTATACCAGGGTACTACACCACACCACTATACCAGGGTACTACACCACACAACTACACGAGGCTACTACACCATACCACTACACCACACCACATCACTATACTAGGTTACTACACCACACCACTACACCAGGCTACTACACACCACTACACCAGGCTACTACACCATACCACTACACCAGGGTACTACACTACACCACACCAGGCTACTACACCACACCACTATACCAGGCTACTACACACCACTATACCAGGGTACTACACCACACCACTACACCAGGGTACTACACCACACCAGGCTACTACACCACACCACTATACCCAGCAAACATTTTCATGTTTTTAAAACATCCTAAAAACGACATTTCATTGTTTTCAGCACGTTTATAATTACGTTTAGAACAGGTTTTTTGAGAACTTTTATATACAACCTTAGAACATAAATAATTAACATTTCTAAAAACTTTTTTATAATCTTTTAATTACCTACATTAAAACGTTTAGGGTAAATTAGGGTATAATAATTTTTTAATTCATATCTGAAATAGAAAGGGAGAGAAAGAAAGAAGACATATCTGAGAAAGAAATGGACATCCTATATATGTATGTGTAATTTACAAATAAATAGGGTACAAAAAAGAGAATCACAGCAGTAGCAGCACCACATGCAGGGGATTTCCTGTTAGCAACCCCAATGTCGGCAACTGGCACGCGTCTCACACCACACGCCCTCCGAATTGCTGTGGCCCTCCGCCTTGCTGCCCCAATCCACACCAGATATAGGTGTATTTGCGGCGAAATGGTGGCTGACAGGTACGGTCACCATGGCCTACTCTGCCAAAGCACAGGGGGATGGCACTCGAGGCACAGTGAAGTTAACGACATCATCAAGAGGAGCCTCACCACAGCTGGATGCCCAGCTGAAAGAGAGCCCCGTTACCTAACGCCCCGTAACTCTGATGCTCTTATTGGTCGCCCGGATGGTATCACAGTGAACCCCTGGAAGAATGGCAAGCAGTTGGTATGGGACTACACGTGCGTATCAACCCTGGCTAACACCTACATTAACCTCAGTGTTGCACAACCAGGTGGCGCTGCCACCCACAGGGAAGCAGCCAAATCCCGTAAGTATAGAGAACTGGATCACCACTACAATTTTGTCCCCATTGCTTCTGAGACGCTCGGCGCCTGGGGTAAAAGTGCTACCAGTTTTTTGAAGGAACTGGGTTCTAGGCTCATTGAAACAACAAGGGACCCGAGAGCTGCAAGCTTTCTTTTCCAGCGCCTCAGTGTGGCGATACAGAGGGGAAATGCGCACTGCATCCAGGGTTCCTGCCCGCCATCTGAGGAGCTGGAGGAACTCGACAACCTATGACAACCATCTTTGTAACCCATATGTAACTCCTTTTTTGTAACAAAGTTCAAATAAAGTAAATATATATGTGTACATACAAAATAATGGGGGTGGTAGGAGAAGATAATATTAGTGTTCAGTGAGAAACCACAAGGTCTCCTCTGAATACTTTTTATTTTCTTCTCCGAGGCTATGGGTCCCCACATTGGCACCAGAGGTGGTACCCTCACAAACTTTAAAAAAAAGAGAATTAAAATATTATATTTATTTAATTAAGAATGAGTAATACAACAAAATATATGTAATAGCTCGAAATATATAGACTATATCTACAACAGAATATAAAAGTAAAAATTTAAAAATCTATAAAAATCTATATATGCAATATGTGAACACAATAGATTTTGTGATCAAGCAGCCTGTGATTCATGTCATGCTGAGATCAGTCTGACGTTACAAGCAGTTATTGTTACTTAAAACTAAAACAAGTAAAATTTTCTGTGTATACATATAACACTATAGTTTTTCTATGACTAATAATAAAAATCTATTAATCAAAAGTTTAGGACTAATTAACTAAAAATAAAAATCTACAAGTGAATGTATACACAGTCAAGTATAATATTCATGTAGAAAGAGAAAGAAAAAGAGAGAGAGAAGGAAAGAAAGAGAAAGAAAGGGAGAAAGAGAGAAAGAAAAGAAAAAAGTCATGTATAATATTCATATTAGCACCATGCAATATAACTTAGATTAAGTAAAAATCTCAGACATTTTTAAATCAAATGAAATATGAGAGCCAGAGAGAGAGCGCGAGAGCCAGAGAGAGAGCGCCACAGAGCCAGAGAAAGAGAGAGCCAGAGAGAGAGAGAGTCAGAGCCACAGAGAGAGAGAGAGAGAGAGAGCCAGAGAGAAAGAGAGAGCCAGAGAGAAAGAGAGAGCCAGAGAGAGAGAGAGAGCCAGAGCCAGAGAGAGAGAGAGAGCCAGAGAAAGAGAGAGAGAGCCAGAGAGAGAGAGCGTGAGCCAGAGAGAGAGAGAGAGTCACAGCTAGAGAGAGAGTCACAGCCAGAGAGAGAGAGAGCCAGAGAGAGAGAGCCAGAGCCAGAGAGAGAGAGAGCCAGAGAGAGCGAGAGAGCCAGAGAAAGAGAGAAAGAGAGAGAGAGAGAGAGCCAGAGAGAGAGAGAGCCAGAGCCAGAGAGAAAGAGAGAGCCAGAGAGAGAGAGAGCCAGAGAGAGAGAGAGAGAGCCAGAGCCAGAGAGAGAGCCAGAGAGAGAGAGAGAGAGAGAGCCAGAGAGAGAGAGAGAGAGCAAGAGAGCCAGAGAGAGAGAGAGCCAGAGAGAGAGAGCAAGAGAGCCAGAGAGAGAGTGAGAGAGAGAGCCAGAGAGAGAGAGAGAGCAAGAGAGCCAGAGAGAGAGAGAGAGCCAGAGAGAGAGAGAGAGCAAGAGAGCCAGAGAGAGAGAGCGAGAGAGCCAGAGAGAGAGAGAGAGCGAGAGAGCCAGAGAGAGAGAGAGAGCGAGAGAGAGAGCCAGAGAGAGAGAGAGAGAGCAAGAGAGCCAGAGAGAGAGCGAGAGAAAGAGAGAAAGAAAGAGAAAGAAAGAGAGAGAGAGAGAAAGAGAGAGACAGACAGAGACAGAAAGACACACACACAACAAAAGAGGAGACAGAACAAAATTAAGGCAAGGAGAGAGAAGACAGAACAGAAACAACAGAGAGAGGAGAGAAATGAGAAATCATTGAAGAGAAGGGGAAGAGAAACACAAGATAAGAAAAAGATACAAGAAAAATATACAAGATAAAAATGACATAAATGAATACCACAAATATAAAAAGTAAAGGAAGAGAGAAGCTAGAAGAGACAGGAAACGAGAGGTGTTAGAAGAGAGGAGGAAAGGAGAGATTAAAAGACAAGAAAAACAGGAGAGAAATGTAAAAGAAATAAAAAAAAGGGACATTTGTGAGGAGAGAAAATAAAGAGACCAGAGAAGACCATATATCAAGAGTGTGAGGATAAAGACATATATTTTCTTAGTAGACATCCTCTGGCTCTTGTTGCCCCTCTTGTATACGAATTGTACTTGCAAGTTTTCCCTGAAAAGATATTAACAAAATTAATATATAATTATTTATTTATATAAATTTATATAAAACACACAAACTTTATATATATATATATATATATATATATATATATATATATATATATATATATATATATATATATATATATATATATATATATATATATATATATATATAATTTCGTAAACCTCACCCTGTAAACATTCATGTTTCTACATGTTAAACAAGCTACGAGGATGAGGGAAGGGGATGTTCCCTGCATGCTGGATATTATATTTACCAGGAAAGAGAAAGATATATTTATCATTCAGTACCTCCCTCCTTTGGTACCTCCCTTTTCCTCCTTTCAGTACCTCCCTCCTTTTACCCAAGAGACATTGTCACTTGGGTAAAAGTGACCATGTCTTTTTGGGAATAAAGTATGCAATGCATTATAATCTGGAAGAAAATGAGCTTGAAGCAGTTGAAAAACCTGACTTGTGGAGAGGTCATTATGGGGAACTCAGATATTTCCTTAAGGAATTTGACAAACACTTGCTGTTAGGACATGAAGAAAATGAGATGTATGTCAAGTTTTGTGAAATATATGATAATGGCACAACAAAATTTATACTAAAGCAGAGATGCAGAACTAGGAAAAAGGGAAAAATTGCCCAAACATACAAGCAATACAAAGATGCGAGAAACAACAATAGCAGTAAGGAGAGAGGCAGAAAGACTATGACTTTCGGTCATATTCAACAACACAAATATACATACACACACACACATTATTGGAAAAAATTGGAATTGGAATATTGGAAAAAATAATTAAAACTAAACGGGTAGAACACCTGGAGAGAAATGATATAATTTCAGACAGACAGTATGGTTTTCGATTTGGAAGATCCTGTGTATCGAATTTACTCAGTTTCTATGATCGAGCAACAGATATATTACAGGAAAGTGATGGTTGGGTTGACTGCATCTATCTGGACCTAAAAAAGGCATTCGACAGAGTTCCACATAGAGAGGTTGTTCTGGAAACTGGAAAATATTGGAGGGGTGACAGGTAAGCTTCTAACATGGACGAAAAATTTTCTGACTGATAGAAAAATGAGGGCAGTAATCAGAGGCAATGTATCGGATTGGAGAAATGTCAAAAGTGGAGTACCACAGGGTTCAGTTCTTGCACCAGTGATGTTTATTGTCTACATAAATGATCTACCAGTTGGTATACAGAATTACATGAACATGTTTGCTGATGATGCTAAGATAATAGGAAGGATAAGAAATTTAGATGATTGTCATGCCCTTCAAGAAAACCTGGATAAAATAAGTATATGGAGCACCACTTGGCAAAAGGAATTTAATGTTAATAAATGCCATGTTATGGAATGTGGAACAGAAGAACATAGACCCCACACAACCTATACATTATGTGAGAAATCTTTAAAGAATTCTGATAAAGAAAGAGATCTAGGGGTGGTTCTAGATAGAAAACTATCACCTGAGGACCACATAAAGAATATTGTGCGAGGAGCCTATGCTACGCTTTCTAACTTTAGAATTGCGTTTAAATACATGGATGGTGATATACTAAAGAAATTGTTCATGACTTTTGTTACGCCAAAGCTAGAATATGCAGCTGTTGTGTGGTGCCCAACAACAGAAGTTGGCCCATATCTTAAGAAGCACATCAACAAACTGGAAAAGGTGCAAAGACATGCTACTAAGTGGCTCCCAGAACTGAAGGGCAAGAGCTACGAGGAGAGGTTAGAGGCATTAAATATGCCAAAACTAAAAGACAGAAGAAAGAGGTGATATGATCACTACATACAAAATAGTAACAGGAATTGATAAAATCGACAGGGAAGATTTCCTGAGACCTGGAACTTCAGGAACAGGAGGTCATAGATTGAAACTAGCTTAACACAGATGCTAAAGAAATATAAGAAAATTCACTTTCGCAAATAGCGTGGTAGACGGTTGGAACAAGTTAGGTGAGGTGGTGGTGGAGGCCAAGACTGTCAGTAGTTTCAAAGCATTATATGACAAAGAGTGTACAAAGAATCGGGCCTTGAATAGTAGGCTGAGAAGTGAGTTCTGGCTACTAGGTACGACATATATATATATATATATATATGTCGTACCTAGTAGCCAGAACGCACTTCTCAGCCTACTATGCAAGGCCCGATTTGCCTAATAAGCCAAGTTTTCATGAATTAATGCTTTTTCGACTACCTAACCTACCTAACCTAACCTAACCTAACCTAACTTATTCGGCTACCTAACCTATAAAGATAGGTTAGGTTAGGTTAGGTAGGGTTGGTTAGGTTCGGTCATATATATACGTTAATTTTATCTAAAAAAAAATTGACCTCATACATAATGAAATGGTTAGCTTTATCATTTTATAAGAAAAAAATTAGAGAAAATATATTAATTCAGGAAAACTTGGCTTGTTAGGCAAATCGGGCCTTGCATAGTAGGCTGAGAAGTGCGATCTGGCTACTAGGTACGACATATATATATATATATATATATATATATATATATATATATATATATATATATATATATATATATATATATATATATATATATATATATATATATCGGACAATTAGTAAAAAAAAAAAAAAATTTAAATTATTTTACCTTGTACCTAGATCCACCAGGCCTGTTTGGTGCATGTTTCACTACTTCAGAAATCTGGAAGGTCACATCCTCCTCCTCAACTTGTGGATGTGCGTTGATAGATGATTCTGTAAAATTAAGTTATTTATATAATAATAAATTCAGTATAACAATAATATTCTGTAAAATTAAAAGTAATTTATACATCAATCAGATAAAACTCTCCAGAGATGGTGATACACAACATATAAAGGACAAGCTTCAGAACAATATATGCATTTAGGAATAAGGTTTTGTACATGTAGGTAGCACATGAGAAAATAAGTGGAAGGTGATCAAGTTTATATTAACATGTTAATGGCTTTGTTAAGGCTTTGCAAGAATGAAAAAATATTAATAATATAATATCACCTACCAATTAATTGTACATCATTTATAAGTCAATTATTTGCATTATTATTATTCAATACTAATGATATAAAAATGCATTTTGTAATCTACTATTTATGCAAGTATTAAGCACAGGATCATGAAATAAACTGCAAAATACTGTAATGGATAAACCAATTAGGTTTACATTTTCCTATAGCTAAGTCAGTCAGTTCTATTAGCAGCAGAGAACAATTATGCCCAACCTCTATTAAATGAAACAATCTTAAGAGCAAGTGATAGAAATATAATCATTTATGCTTGGGAAAATATTATGGAATGGTTCCAAATATGAAAAATATTAAGTTTTTTGGTTAAATTTTTTTAATTTAAAATTTAAATTTTTAAGTGAATTTTAAACTTTAAAAAAATTATTTAATTTTTTGGTTACTTACTTAAAATAACATTATATAGTTCTTGTTTTTGTAGAAATGCCAATTTCTTCTTTTGCCCTTCCAGACTGTATAGTGACCACAGGCCGTTTGTTCATATCTTCATTATTCTTCGAACCGTGGTTGCACAATCAGACCCACGTACACTGGTTAAAAGCATCACCTAAAAGCAACAACAAACAAAAATTATAATATATATATATATATATATATATATATATATATATATATATATATATATATATATATATATATATATATATGTCGTACCTAGTAGCCAGAACTCACTTCTCAGCCTACTATTCAAGGCCCGATTTGCCTAATAAGCCAAGTTTTCCTGAATTAATATATTTACTATAATTTTTTTCTTATGAAATGATAAAGCAACCCTTTTCTCTATGTATGAGGTCAATTTTTTTTTATTGGAGTTAAAATTAACGTAGATATATGACCGAACCTAACCAACCCTACCTAACCTAACCTAACCTATATTTATAGGTCAGGTTAGGTTAGGTAGCCAAAAAAAGCTAGGTTAGGTTAGGTTAGGTAGGTTAGGTAGACGAAAAAACATTAATTCACGAAAACTTGGCTTATTAGGCAAATCGGGCCTTGAGTAGTAGGTTGAGAAGTGCGTTCTGGCTATTAGGTACGACATATATATATATATATATATATATATATATATATATATATGTCGTACCTAGTAGCCAGAACGCACTTCTCGGCCTACTATGCAAGGCCCGATTTGCCTAATAAGCCAAGTTTTCCTGAATTAATATATTTTCTCTAATTTTTTTCTTATGAAATGATAAAGCTACCCATTTCATTACGTATGAGGTCAATTTTTTTTTTATTGGAGTTAAAATTAACGTAGATATATGACCGAACCTAACCAACCCTACCTAACCTAACCTAACCTATCTCTATAGGTTAGGTTAGGTTAGGTAGCCGAAAAAGTTAGGTTAGGTTAGGTTAGGTAGTCGAAAAACAATTAATTCATGAAAACTTGGCTTATTAGGCAAATCGGGCCTTGCATAGTAGGCAGAGAAGTGCGTTCTGGCTACTAGGTACGACATATATATATATATATATATATATATATATATATATATATATATATATATATATATATATGTCGTACCTAGTAGCCAGAACTCACTTTTTGGCCTACTATTCATGGCCCGATTTGCCTAATAAGCCAAGTTTTCATGAATTAATTGTTTTTCGACTACCTAACCTATCTAACCTAACCTAACCTAACTTTTTCGGCTACCTTACCAAACCTAACCTATAAAGATAGGTTAGGTTAGGTTAGGTAGGGTTGGTTAGGTTCGGTCATATATCTACGTTAATTTTAACTCCAATAAAAAAAAATTGACCTCATACATAATGAAATGGGTAGCTTTATCATTTCATAAGAAAAAAATTAGAAAAAATATATTAATTCAGGAAGACTTGGCTTATTAGGCAAATCGGGCCTTGAATAGTAGGCCAAAAAGTGAGTTCTGGCTACTAGGTACGACATATATATATATATATATATATATATATATGTCGTACCTAGTAGCCAGAACGCACTTCTCAGCTTAATATGCAAGGCCCAATTTGCCTAATAAGCCAAGTTTTACTGAATTAATATATTTTCTCTAATTTTTTTTCTTGTGAAATGATAAAGCTACCCATTTCATTATGTATGAGGTCAATTTTTTTATATTGGAGTTAAAATTAACGTAGATATATGACCGAACCTAACCAACCCTACCTAACCTAACCTAACCTATATTTATAGGTACGGTTAGGTTAGGTAGCCAAAAAAAGCTAGGTTAGGTTAGGTTAGGTAGGTTAGGTAGACGAAAAACCATTAATTCATGAAAACTTGGCTTATTAGGCAAATCGGGCCTTGAATAGTAGGCTGAGAAGTGCGTTCTGGCTATTAGGTACGACATATATATATATATATATATATATATATATATATATATATATATATATATATATATATATATATATATATATACATATATATATATATATATATATGCTATATATATATATATATATATATATATATATATATATATATATATATATATATATATATATATATATATATATATATATATGTCGTACCTAGTAGCCAGAACGCACTTTTTGGCCTACTATGCAAGGCCCGATTTGCCTAATAAACCAAGTTTTCCTGAAATAATATATTTTCTCTATTTTTTTTCTTATGAAATGATAAAGCTACCCATTTCATTATGTATGAGGTCAATTTTTTTTATTGAAGTTAAAATTAATGTAGATATATGACCGAACCTAACCAACCCTACCTAACCTAACCTAACCTATCTTTATAGGTTAGGTTAGGTTAGGTAGCCGAAAAAGATAGGTTAGGTTAGGTTAGGTAGGTTAGGTAGACGAAAAACAATTAATTCATAAAAACTTGGCTTATTAGGCAAATCGGGCCTTGCATAGTAGGCTGAGAAGTACGTTCTGGCTACTAGGTAAGACATATATATATATATATATATATATATATATATATATATATATATATATATATATATATATATATATATATATATATATATATATATATATATATATATATATATGCGAACAAGCCTGAATGGTCCCCAGGACAATATGCAACTGAAAAACTCACACCCCAGAAGTGACTCGAACCCATACTCCCAGAAGCAACGCAACTGGTATGTACAAGACGCCTTAATCCACTTGACCATCACGACCGGACATAATGAGGTGATAGCCGAGGCTATTTGAACCACCCCACCGCCGGCACTCGGATAGTAATCTTGGGCATAGCATTTTACCAAATCACCTCATTCTTTGGGGCACACGTGAGGAACACAAATGCGAACAAGCCTGAATGGTCCCCAGGACAATATGCAACTGAAAACTCACACCCCAGAAGTGACTCGAACCCATACTCCCAGAAGCAACGCAACTGGTATGTACAAGATGCCTTAATCCACTTGACCATCACGACCGGACATAATGAGGTGATAGCCGAGGCTATTTGAACCACCCCACCGCCGGCACTCGGATAGTAATCTTGGGCATAGCATTTTACCAAATCACCTCATTCTTTGGGGCAATAGCCTCGGCTATCACCTCATTATGTCCGGTCGTGATGGTCAAGTGGATTAAGGCGTCTTGTACATACCAGTTGCGTTGCTTCTGGGAGTATGGGTTCGAGTCACTTCTGGGGTGTGAGTTTTCAGTTGCATATTGTCCTGGGGACCATTCAGGCTTGTTCGCATTTGTGTTCCTCACGTGTGCCCCAAAGAATGAGGTGATTTGGTAAAATGCTATGCCCAAGATTACTATCCGAGTGCCGGCGGTGGGGTGGTTCAAATAGCCTCGGCTATCACCTCATTATGTCCGGTCGTGATGGTCAAGTGGATTAAGGCGTCTTGTACATACCAGTTGCGTTGCTTCTGGGAGTATGGGTTCGAGTCACTTCTGGGGTGTGAGTTTTCAGTTGCATATTGTCCTGGGGACCATTCAGGCTTGTTCGCATTTGTGTTCCTCACGTGTGCCCCAAAGAATGAGGTGATTTGGTAAAATGCTATGCCCAAGATTACTATCCGAGTGCCGGCGGTGGGGTGGTTCAAATAGCCTCGGCTATCACCTCATTATGTCCGGTCGTGATGGTCAAGTGGATTAAGGCGTCTTGTACATACCAGTTGCGTTGCTTCTGGGAGTATGGGTTCGAGTCACTTTTGGGGTGTGAGTTTTCAGATATATATATATATATATATATATATATATATATATATATATATATATATATATATATATATATATATATATATATATATGTATGCCATATACATATGTATGCTATGTTGTATGCTACAACTTGGCTGATAATAAAGCCATTCACAACTGCAGGCCTAATAAAAAAAGGAGGTGGCATAGCAATATCTTACAAAGATACCTTCATCTGCAATAGTGTCATTAGTAATAGTGACGACTATTGTGAATATACCTTTGCCAAGTTCTCCAGTAAATCCCTTAAATCCTCCTTGACTATAAGTGCCATCTATAGATTTCCCAATACCAACATAGCTTCATTCTCAGATAACGTAAGGAATCTTATCATAAATAACAATCTCAACAAAAATCAAACCAACTTAGTGGTTTGTAATGGTGAACAAAACATGCAGATACTTATATATAACATGTGAATAGAGTGTAATAACAGCAAAACTATTTGTTTATTGTTTTATGACCATAATAATTGAATCACTAATATGATTCACTAATATATAATCCTAATAATAATCACTAATATATAATCCTAATAATAATCACTAATATATAATCCATTGAGCATGCTGCATCTCTTTCAGTCTCTTTTCAATTTGAACAAGAGGGTTTTTAATTGATCGAACCATATTCTTAAAGTAAATGAGATGTATTCCATGTTTTGCAAAATATACGATGAAGGCATACAAACATTCATACCAAAACTGAAGGGCAGGATTTATGAGGAGACATTTGAGGCATTAAATATTCCAAAACTAGAAGACAGAAGGAAAAGAGGAGATATGATCACTACGTACAAAACAGTAACAGGAATTGATAAACTTGATAGGGAAGATTTCCCGAGACCTGGAATTTCATGAACAAGAGGTTATAGATTTAAACGAACTAAACAAAGATGCCGAAGAAATGTAAGATAATTCACTTTTGCAAACAGAATGGTAAACGGTTGGAACAAGTTAGGTGAGAAGGTGGTGGAGGCCAAAACCGTCAAAAGTTTCAAAGCATTATATGATATATATATATATATATATATATATATATATATATATATATATATATATATATATATATATATATATATATATATATATATATATATATATATATATGCATATATATGCATATATATGACATATATATATATATGCATATAAATATATTATATATATACTGATAATTAGCTAAAAATATATTCAAGTAAATGTAAATTATTTTACCTTGCACCTAGATCCACCAAGCTTGTATGGTGTGCATTTCAGTACTTCGGAAATCTAGAACGATCTGGAATCTCTTATCTGCAATGAAACAATACATATTATTGCACTTGCCACAATACCACACAAGAATCAGTACGCCTTACCACACAATCAGTACGACTGTTTTCAGCGAGCCACTGAACACACTGAAGATTGATAACCCAAATGAATTTTTCATGGATATGATACCAACATCAAATCATAAATCAGATGTGATCCTATCCCCACTGGATTTTGAAGAAGCCATAGACAGTATGCCTATGCACTCTGCACCAGGCCCTGACTCTTGGAACTCTATATTCATCTAGAACTGTAAAAAAACGTTATCGCAGGCCCTTCACATTCTTTGGAGACAAAGCCAAGATACTGGCATTATCCCTGACATACTAAAAACAGCAGAGATAGCACCGCCCCATAAAGGAGGAAATAAGGCAGAGGCAAAAAACTACAGACCGATAGCACTAACATCGCACATCATAAAAATCTTTGAGAGAATGCTAAGAAGTAAGATCACCAAATACATGGAATCACAGCATCTCCATAACCCCAGACAACATGGTTTCAGAACAGGGCGCTCTTGCCTATCACAGTTGCTGGACCATTCTGACATGGCACTAGATGCCATGGATGACAAACAAAACGCTGATGTAATTTACACAGATTTCGCAAAAGCCTTTGACAAATGTGACCATTGTGTTATTGCACATAAAATGCGTTCAAAAGGAATTACCAGAAAAATAGGCAGATGGATATACAACTTCCTGACTAATAGAACCCAATGTGTAGTAGTCAACAAAATAAAATCTGGACCATCAACCGTAAAGAGCTCAGTCCCCAAGGGTACTGTGCTTGCTCCAATACTTTTTCTCATCCTCATATCGGACATAGACAAGGACACAACCTATAGTACTTGATCATCCTTTGCAGATGACACTAGAATCTTCACGAGAGTAGGCAACATAGAGGACACGGCAAACCTCCAATCAGATGTAAATCAGGTCTTTCTATGGGCTACAGAAAATAACATGGTGATTAACGAACATAAGTTTCAGCTCATGCGCTACGGAAAAAATGAAAATATAAAAACGGAAACCACTTACAAAACTCAGTCAAATCATAACATTGAACGGAAAAGCAACGTAAAGGATATGGGTGTACTGATGTCAGAAGGCCTTACATTTAAAGAACGCAATAAAGTAGCCGTCACAACTGCAAGAAAAATGACAGGATAGATAACAAGAACTTTTCACACTAGAGATGCTATACCGATGATAGTTTTCAAGACGCTAGTGCTCTCTAGAGTGGAATACTGCTGCATAATGAAAGCCCCTTTCAAAGCTGGAGAAATTACTGACCTATACCTATGCATTTATCTTCGGTTTAACACAACAGGCACCAGACACACGCTAGGCATCATACACACTAGGATAAAACAAACATTAGGCTGGAAGTCAGAAAAGAATTCAAAGAATTTTACTGGAAAGGCTTGCTGTTAGGAAAGGAAGTAATTGAGATGAATTAATGCACAGTATGTCAATTTTGTGAAATATATGATAAAGGAACAAAAACATTTATACCAAAACAAAGATGCAGAACTAGGAAACAGGATTTGTTCAACTGAAATTTCAAGACGGCCAGAGACCAAAAGACACAAAAATGGAATCAATATACGAAGAGGCCAAACCCCCAAACATACCAGTAATACAAAGAGAAACAACTACACGGCAGTGAGGAGAGAGGCAGAAAGAATTTTTGAAAAAAAGAATAAACAAATGTAAAGCAGAACAAATCATATTCTATAAATACAGCAACAACCAATTGCAGGTAAAGGATAATATTCAGAGCTTTTAAATGCATGGATGGCGAAATACTCAAGAAATTGTTCACGACTTTTGTTAGACTAAAGCTGGAATATGCAGCGGTTGTATGGTGCCCATATCTTAAGAAGCACATAAACTGGAAAAGGTGCAAAGACATGCTACTAAGTGGCTCCCAGAATTGAAGGACAAGAACTATGAGGAGAGGTTAGAGGCATTAAATATACCAAATATACTACACAAATATATATACTATACATACACAATACTAGGATGCACAATAAACTACCCTACACAGGCTGAGTATGGTGTGTACAATAAATGATTAGCTAAAAGATAAGAATGAGTTTGTATAAATGGGGTTAAATCAGAGTGGGAAAATGTAAGTGGAGTTCCTCAAAACTCTGTCCTGGGACCTCTGTAATTCATAATATATACAAATAATTTAGACTCAGGTGTGATCAGCAATATTTGAAAATTTCCAGATGATACATAAGGGATTTTTTTCTGGATTCAGGATTATTTTTTTTATGGCTGAAAACATGTTTTCAGCAATAAAAGAAATACAGTATTGCTGGAACAACCGTCGACATCTTCAAGAGAAAACCTGAACATCTTCAAGAAGTGCTGGACAAACAAGGCTGTGGTGGATATGTGGGCCTGAGGGGCCTGTCCAAGCAACAGCCTGTTGGATCAAGCTCTCACATGTCAAGCCTGGCCTTGGAAGGCCTTGGTGAGTAGAACAACTACCAGAACCCTATAATGTATGTATCAAGCATATAACTAGGTTGTAGAGGATAGATAACAAAGTGATTATAAGAAAACTAAAAACTCACTGGAAGCAATATAAATTACAAGAGTTGATACTCAACTTCTTTCCATTGTACCTCCCATGTGTCAGCTTATCACTCTACTGCTAATATCACGGTATTGCAGAATATCTGTCTCTACATTGCCAAGGTGTCCAGGTAGTGAGCACCACATAATGCAGTGCAGTCCTGTAAGAATAAGCACAGTAAGTATGGGCATGGAGGGGGTGCAGCAGTGGCTTGTGAAGGGCTGGAGAGTAAATGGACATGCCCAGGAATAAAAAGCATTAGGGTAACAGAACATAGCCCATAAAAATAGTAATGACTGTGAATGAATAATTATATGAATGCAATAATATTTCATATCTCAATAGGAATACTAAGCAGGGTGCAAGACAAGGTACTGGTGGTGATAGTGGTTGATACAAGTCCTCACATCTCCACAGACACCAGTAACAGCTCTCACCTCCCAACACAGTACCCTTGGACCTTTATTACAGAAAAATAGAATCAATTAATATAATAAAATATAAAATATAAGTGTTTACTTACGATAATACTATCGGTGGAACACAAAATCTTCTTCTTCTTGATAGTAGGTGCAGTTTGCATGAAGGGTTTGTCCTCGCCATGACTGAACTGACGACAAAATGGCCGCTGTGTTGATATGGCGTCAGATGACGCTGTGACGTCACAGGTGAGGGACGCTTTGCGCATTACTCCCTTGTACTTAAAAAGTACTACAGGTACTTTTTGGTTTTATTTTTGAATATGGCAGAAGTTGGACAGCTTTTCAAATCATTATAAGGGAGTGAGTTCCATAGACTAGGTCCCTTTATTTACATAGAGTGTTTACATAGATTAAGTTTGACTCTGGGGATATCAAAGAGATATTTATGTCTGGTGGGGTGGCCATGGCCTATTACATCTGTCCAGGAAGAGTTTCAGAACAGTTTGCACTTAGAAAAAGGGCTTTATAAACGTAATTTACACAGGAGAATGTATGGAGTGAATTTGTTTAGCATGTTTAAGGATTTGAACAAGGGAGCTGTGTGTTGTCTGAAGGTAGAGTTAGTTATTGTCCTGATAGCAGATTTTTACTGGATGATGATGGGCTTGAGGTAGTTTGCAGAGGTTGAACCCCAAGCACAAACACCATAAGAATGATAGGGATAGATAAGTGCATAATAGAGTGAGAGGAGAGCAGAGTAGGGTACATAATATTTGATCTTAAACAGTATACCAACTGTTTTAGAAACCTTTTTAGTTATGTGTTGTATATGGGTGCGGAAGTTGAGTCTCTTGTCTAAGTATAAGCTAAGAAACTTTCCATCATTTTTATTGCCAATGTTTACATTATCTATCTGAAGCTGAATTGCATTTGTTGATTTGTTTCCAAATAAGATATAGTAGGTCTTTTCTATGTTTTGTGTGAGGTTTGTTGGTTGACATCCACAAGTAGACTTTTTTTAATTAATTGTTTACAACATTATTTAACAGGAGTGGGTTGGGGTCAGAGTAGATGAGTAGTATCATCAGCCAACAATATAGGTTTAAGTATGTTAGAGACATTAGGGAGATCATTGATGTATATAAGAAACAGGAGGATCCTAGGATGCTGCTCTGTGGCACCTTTACGGTAAGTGGTAGAGTGGGAGAGGTTATATCATTGATGGCTTCATATTGGTGTCTGTTACTAAGATAGGATCGGATATAGTTTAGGGCAAGGCCACGGATTCCATAATGGTGGAATTTAAGTAAGAGGTAGTTATGGTTAACAGTATCAAAGGCCTTTCTCAGGCCGATGAAGAGTTCAATTGGAAACTCACTTTTGTCAAGGGCTGAGAAGATTAAGTCAAGCAGACTAACAATAGCATCATTGGTACTCTTTTGGGAGCGGAAGCCAAACTGACAGGGACTTAGTATATTGAATTTTACAAGATTGGAGTAGAGCTGTTTGTAAAAAAAAAAAAAAAAATTTTGATATTATAGGTAGATTCGATATGGGTCTGTAATTATTTATGTCTGCCGTGTTACCTCCTTTATGAACTGGCGTTACTCTTGCTTTTTTAAGGATATCAGGGAAGGTATGACACTCTAGGGATTTGTTGAACAGCAGTGCTATGGATGGTGCAAGGGCATGGGAGGCACGCCTGTGTACCATCGATGGTATTTCACTAATGTTCCCAGCTTTGGTTTTTAGCGAGTGAATGATGGACACAACATCTGTAGGGCTGACCGGAGAGAGGAGAAGAGAGTTTGGATAGCTGCGTGAAAGATATGTGGTAACATATGTCTGAGTCTCTGGGATTTTTCGGGCAAGGTGAGCACCAAACGATGAAAAGAAGCTATTAAATTCAGTTGCTGTTTCAAGATCTGTTTCAGGTGTATAACCATCCTTGGAGATTTTTATCTTATTATGTAAATGTTGTTTAGCTCCTAGGATGGTAGAGATGGCTCTCCATGTGCTTTTTATGTTGCCTTTTGCTTCTTTGAATCGATTCTCGTAATAGGAACGCTTTGCTCTTATTATACTGGTAAGCACTGATGAGTACCTCTTAACTACTTCTTTTCCAACTAGGCCAATCCTAAGTTTTTTTTTCATATTCATGTTTCTTGTCGATTGCTTTAAGTATGCCATTAGTGAGCCAGGGATTATTTAACCTTTTTGCCAGTTACTTGCTTGGTGAGGAGAGGACAATAACTATTGTAAAGGCTTTAAATTTTGGAAAGAGGCTAGTTAACGAATTATTATCCTGTGTATTGATAAATTTAGATTCCCAGTTTACATTGTGGAGGGCATTTGTGAGATTGCCTATTGCCGCTTCACATTGTAACCTAAAGGTAATTTTCTTGTTACCTGGTGGTGTTATGGCCATGTTCGCTACAAGGAAGGTAGGATAGTGGTCAGTTGTTCTGTCAGTGATTATACTTGATGTAAGAGGAGCTGTTATGTTGGTCCATCAGTGATCCAGGGTAGTCGCAGATGTTTGAGTGACTCGGGTGGGCCTGGTGATTGCGGGGATGAGCATACAGGAATTCATGCTGTTGAGGAAATAGTCTACTTGAGGGTTATTTTGTAGCCCTAGGTCAATATTGAAATCACCTCTGAGAACTATGTGATTTTTGTTGAGATTATTGTTTATGATAAGGTTCCTCAAGTTGTTATTGTATTTGTGTCTAGCTTCAGACACGAGCATGTTACAGTTATGTCTTAAAGAGTTGAGAGCAATTAAGAATGATAAAGAGTCACTTACAATTAATGTATCAAGTTTGGATACTTGTACACATTTCAGTGCAAGGAGCAAGGCAAATAGTTCAGTCTGAAGGGTAGAGACCCAGTTGTTTATACGGACTCCCCACTCAAAATATTAGGCATATCCTATTGCCAGGACAGCTGCACTTCCAGCTGCACCCGTTGGGCGCTCTAGGAAACCTTCAGTGTATATGATTTGAGAGAGAGAATGCTCTGTGGACAGAGCATCAATATGGCTTAAGACGTTGAGCTTTGCCTCAAAACAAAGCTGGGACTGATCTCTAATTTGCTCCTTTGATGGAAAGGGAGGGATTAAAATTGAAAAGGGTGTAATTTCCTACAGTGCAGGAAAGTGCTATTGTTGTCTCTCTTGGTACAAATTATAAATCTGATACTTTCTGAGTTCAGTTCCAATTTTATTTATCTATTTGAAACAATGTTTACATTCAATAAAGAAATTCTGGAGGGCTTCTGTGCAAGGGTTAGGATGAGCTAGCCTAAGCATTTTTATACCAATTTGACAGTTATTTTCAGTAACACGATAAACAACGCTCGGAATATTAAGTTCCTTTCTCATATTAAGTATCTTTGTGGTACGAGGGCACCCAAGGATTATCCTCAAGGCTTCGTTCTGCAATTTTTCAAGCCCTCCAAGCTTTCTTTCAGGATGCCTTAAAGTTAGTTTAGTTCATTTATTATGCACCCCATACCCATCTTGTGGGCGGTAGTGGAAAGGGTTGCAGAGGCACATAATGGGCTCAGGGACTGAACCCCACAATTCATTTAGCTAAGCAAGTTACAATCTTGATGAGCTAGTTACAAAATTCAGTATAAGTCGTCACATCAACAATGGGTTCGAGATCGATCACAAGTACAGTTTCTAAATTAAGCAACTGACATATGTGGAGAGCTAGTGTCACAATTGATATGTTTGTCCTGCACACCGCTCCCCATCCAGTGGGCAGCGGTGGATAGGTTACAATCACTTAGTTACTACTTACAGTTAGCAAACTGGGGATATTTGGCTAAAATTTCTGGTACCAGATCATTTTGAATGAAATATTGACACATCGTTGGTACATTGGTTATAGAATTGTCTCTGAATTCACTATCACATAGTGACGGAGGGGTGTGCAAATAATTTTGTTGACAGTTAACATTTGGTCAGGTCTACATCGGCAGATAATGAGAATTCCCAGAAATACTTGTAACCGAGTCTAAGCCGAGCAGTAGTAACATCTAGAAGTCTGCTGATTTTATTGGATGACCCATAGATGTGTGGCTCCTTTTGCATAATAGTATTGAACGAAAGTTAATCTCCCCAAACACTTTCGCGTTTTGGGCAAGTTACCCCTCCACTCTCTCCATTTTTTTTGGACATTCCCTGGTAGTGTGCGGAAATACTGAAAAGTGTATACTCTTTTCAACTTTGTCACCTTAATTCTCGTCCTATGTCTTTCATTTTGGTATCAATGCGTTCGCAATAGAATTCCCAACAGAACTATGTGCATATAATGTCAAAGACAGCAGCGCGCTCCACCCGCCGACAAGATGAATGTAGGCCAAGGGTACCAGAAAAAAAAAAGCTGAGCCACCCTCAGCTAGGCAACTCTCATTACATTAGAGAGCATGGTAATACTGAAAAGTGTATACCCTTTTCAACTTTGTTACCTCAATTCTCATCCTAGGTTTTTCAATTTGGCATCAATGTGTTCGCAATATAATTCTCTACAGGACTAAAGGCATATAAACTCCAAAAGCCCGGCTTACCATCCGCAACAAACAAAGAAAGCGAGAGTGTGTTACCAGGGAGTGCACAAGAGCGATAAAATGTATACACTCTTTTCATTTTGGTCACCTCAATTGTCATCCTAGGTCTTTCATTTTGGTATCAATGTGTTCGCAATAGAATTATCTACAGGTTTAAATGCATATAAACTCCAAAAGCACGGCGTACCATCCGCACAAAACAGAGAAAGTGAGAGAAAGTAACCCGGGAGCACTCTAGTGCAATGTAATGTGAACATTCTTTTCACTTTGGTTACCTCAATTCTCGTCATATGTCTTTCATTTTGGTATCAATGTGTTCGCAATTGTATCTGCTGGCATTTACCCTTTGCTTGGATCTGAAGGGTTTTAGGCTCACCACGATGCAATCTGATAGTACCACACGTGTATATACCTATCTTCAAGCAGCAATTCACTCATTCAAACTGACTTATAATAGTTATCCATATATAAATGGTAATCTTTGTTCTACCTGTTAACCTGTCATATGAAGAAAGATTGTCAAAGCTTATATTACATTCTCTAGAAAAGCAAAGAATTAGGAGTGACATATGGTAGAGGTGCACAATGGGATGAATGGACATAACAAAGGGGACATTAATGGGGTATTAAAAGTAGCAACACAAGACAGAACTCGAAACAAAGTGTAAAAATTGGAAAAATTTAGATTTAGGAAAGAACTGCATGGGTAAATACACTGGGTTTGTACCTTAAGGTTCATGTATGCAATATTACAGAGTTCCAGTTAACTCCCATGCATGCAATTAATTTATGTTATGTTTATGTTTTTTATGTTAAAATGTTTTTGTTGATTTGTTTGTATATTTTCATAAGTAAAGCATGCTTACCGTCTTATTCCAAGTTTTATGATAACTTTACAAGGTTTAAAACATAAAGTTCAATATATATTCTGGTTTTCATACAGGAATTATACGTTAATATAACATCATAATAACGTAATGATGTCGTGTAAATAACGTTATACTGACGTCATATAAATGTTATATTTATGTTATAAGAACGTAAATTGGATAGCTTTACAGAAAGTAAACAAAAAAAAACTAAATGTTGACTGAAAATTATTTATTCTTAAATATAAAGCATGAAAACATTATAATACCATAGCATTTACTATTATTTTTATTTTTTTACATAAATCTTAAAAAACTGTGTCTCAAGAAAATATGTTTTTAGTTATATCCTTTGGTTTTAAGAATGTCAGATATACGTATTTATGTTAAAAGTTACAGTATTACCTTTGTGGCACCATTTAAAAACGTCCACAAACGTTCTGTGTTTGCTGGGTACTAGGCTACTACACCACACCACTATACCAGGGTACTACACTATACCTGGTTACTACACACCACTATACCAGGGTAATACACCACACCGCTATACCAGGGTACTACACCACACCACTATACCAGGCTACTACACCGTGCCACTACACCAGGCTTCTACACCACACCACTACACCAGGCTACTACACCACACCACAAGGTTACTACACCACACTACTATACCAGGCTACTACACCACACCACTATACCCAGCAAACAATTTTAGGTTGCCACAACATATCTGGAAAGTATTTGAAAGGATTGGAAACGTTTGTTTTATCGTATCAGATACGATATTGTGTGTGGACTTAAATAGGTTTCCAAAACTTATAACCAAGACCTATGTATCTAACACTAATTTGAGATGTTGTGGCAACTTTACACTCCTAACATGAGTCATTCATAATCCATCCATACACTAATATGAATCTCTTGTGAAAGGTTTGAGCCTAATCTGAACCCTTTTCACATCTTTGTGTTTAAAGTTAAATTTCTTGAAATTAAATTATATTATTTTATATTATATAAAATATAATATATTTAATATAATATATAAAATATATATTATATAAAATATAATATATAAAATATTATATAAAATATAATATATAAAATAAAATAATATATTTTATATTATTTTTATTATATTTTATTTTATAATGTATTATTATTTTTCTTATATTTTTTTATATTATATTATTGTTTTCAATTTAAATATTAAAACCAATTTAAGGGTAAAAAAATCAAATAATTTATATTTCTTTTATTATTTACTAACAAATCAGCAAAAATACAAAAACATATGACCTTTATAATTATATATATAATATATATATAAATAATATATATATATAAATAATTTATATAATATATATTATATATATATATATATGTCGTACCTAGTAGCCAGAACTCACTTTTTGGCCTACTATTCAAGGCCCGATTTGCCTAATAAGCCAAGTTTTCCTGAATTAATATATTTTTTCTAATTTTTTTCTTATGAAATGATAAAGCTACCCATTTCATTATGTATGAGGTATTGACCTTCCTGCCTATTTATACCCATCACTCGATCTGTAAAATGACCTTCTGAAGATGTATTTAATATACGAAAGTACTTAAGGAAATTTCCTGTTTCATTTTTCCTCCGTGGTCTGACATTGTCATATATATATATATATATATATATATATATATATATATATATATATATATATATATATATATATATATATATATATATATATATATATATATATATATATATATATATATATTTACATATTTATATATATATATATATATATATATATATTATAATATATATACACACATATATATATAGGTTATATATATATATATATATATATATATATATATATATATATATATATATATATATATATATATATATATATATATTTTATTTATTATATATATACATATATACACACAGACACATATAGATTCTTCTATATAGACATTATAGAAGATTCAGCAGTACGCCATGCACCAGGCTCGCCACCATTTTCAGTATTCGTCATATCCAAGTCTGCTGTGTGATGCACATGTCTTCTTGCTTCACCACCCTGTAATGAAATATTGTTTGTTACTAATTGTTTTCAATAATACATTATTTTATTATATAATATTTAATTTATTAATTAAAAACCCTTTCCATATTATAGAAAAAAAAACTAAAACAAGAATCTATATAAAACTATAGAATAGAATAGAATAGAATAATAGAATAGAATCTATATGGAATCTATATATCATATATATATTTATATAAATAAATATATATATATAAATATATATATATATATTTATATATATATATTATTATATCCTGCATTATTCCAGCCCATTATTAGAGATAGTAGCCACCTCTTATTTTGGTTTTCTTTCATTATTAGTGCTCAGAAAATTAAATATATCTACATATTTATTCAAAATCAGTTACATTATTTTATCTTATTCATAGCATAAATGTTCTCAAAGATTACTAAAAAGAAATTGAATTAGACTACAGCAAATTGGCAAACTTTACCTTGTATCTGTTTCCACCGAGTTTGTTTGGGGCGTTCTTCAACATATCAGCAATACTTGTCTCAACATCTCTTTCAGTTGCATTAGTGTGGGTGTTGATACAGGCTTCTGGAAATTTATAAGAATTAATTAATATATATAATTATAATTCACTTTGCCATTCCCCATTCCACAGTCCTCTCGTCCTTTCCACTTCCCCGTCCCCACATCCTCCCCACTATTCCCACTTCCCTGTCCCATCGTCCTCCTTACCATTTTCCCCTCCCCTGTCCCTTCTTCCTCCCCCACCATCTCCCATTCACCTGTCCCTTTGTCCTCCCCAGCATTCCCCTGTCCCCACCATCCCCAACTCCCCAGCCCCCTCGTCCTCCCCACCATTACCCTCTCCTCTGTCCCCTCGTCTTCCCCACCATCCCCCCCTCTCGTCCTCCCCACCATTCCAAACTACCTCATCCGATGCATTCTATAATGGTCTGATGCTTCCATCAGAAAATTGGGAACATCAAATGATCTGATATTCCCATCACTGAAAAATAAGAACAGCTAAAAAAATGAAATGAAGAAAATAAAAAAATAAACTATACTCATGAAATGAACAGTATGGTAAACAACACAGCTCAATTTCAATGCAATGTCACACAAAATTATTAAATCGAAATGAAAATAAATTGAAATCTATGAAAATTCAAATTATCAATGCAATCGGAAATATTGAAATAATATCGCAACATAATATAGTGTGGGTTGCTCTTACGTGCAACAGACGGTGCTGTTTTTCAAAAAAGGCATGGTATTACCTGTCACAAGTGTGGCATCTATACTTATACTCACGAAATGAACGGTATGGTAAACAACATAGCTCAATTGCAATGCAATGTCACAATAACATTTATTAACAATAATAACAATAACGTTTAAATATACTTTAAGATATAATCTAGAAGAAAATAAGAACATTGAAACGGTTCATGAACTCGATTTCAATAAAGGACACTATGGGAAACTTTGAAAAACAGTTAATGAGTATAATTAGACAGACTTGTTGCTAGGCAGAGGAGTAAATAATGAGATATATGGCAAATTTTGCAAAATATACGGCACACAAACATTCATACCCAAACAAAGCAAAATGCTAGGTAAGAACAAAGCAGTTGGCCCGTAGGGGAAAGGAGATACCCACAAGACTGGAATACAAGTCATTAACAAGCACACAAGTACTACACCACACAACAACCGCACTACTACCAGAACTCGACGAATCACTACCAAAACAACACATTGCACATCACTACCAAAACAACACAACACAAGCATTGGCAAAGAATTATAGACCAGTTGCACTAACATCCCACATAATAAAATTATTTGAGAGTGATCAGGAGTCAGGTTACTAGTTTTATAGAGACCAATGACCTCCACAATCCAGGCCAACATGGATTTAGAGCAGGAAGATATTGAAATACCTCTTACAGCTATCTCTCATGTCCTCTACTTGTACAGTACAGCTACTTGACCATTACGACAAAATCACTGAGATATGAGATAATGATGACACTAACCTCATCTACTCAGACTCCAACCCACTCATATTAAATAATGATGTAAACAATAAATTAAAAAAAAATCCACTTATTAATGTCAACCAACAAACTCACACTAAACATAGAAAGGACCTACAACATCTTACTTGGGAGCAAATCAACAAATGCAATTCATCTACAGTTACACAATGTTAACATCAGAAATAAAAAAGATGGTAAGTTCCTTGGTCTATACTTAGATCTGCCCGAAACGCTATGAGTGCTAGTTGCTTTACAAGAATGTATTACTTCAAGTCACTGTACTCTCCCCCAATGTACCTTCTTGTATATAAAGAAAAAATAAATAAATAAACAAACACATAATAAATCAATACTTACTAAATTTTGTCTATTATGTAGCAAAGAAGCAGGTCTACGGAAGGCTTTTCTGTTGAGTTCGAAGCCCAGATTACTCGTGGTCTCTGAAATAAGTTAAGATTATAAGTATAAAATTTATAAAACCAAATAATAAATCCGATATTGCTCAATTTCAGATGCAGACGTACTGAATGATATATCAGACTGTCAGCATGGTATTCGATCTGGAAGGTCCAGTGTAACGAATTTACTCAGTTTCTATGATCGAGCCACAGAGATCTATAAAGAATTCTGATCAAGAAAGAGATCTAGGGGTGGTTTTAGATAGAAAACTATAACCTGAGGATCATATTAAGAACATTCTGCGAGGGGCCTGTAACGGTTCTATTGTTACGTAAAGTATGGTGACAAATAAACACAGACACTAAGATACTATATATATATTTGGTCGAATATACAGAAGTACACAGGTGATACGTTGGTGTGAGTTGAGCGCACTGAGCGTTGGTACAGTATCTCGCAAGTGTCTGCTCTAGACCACACTTGAAAGTAGACTGGCCAATGTTCGCTACACCGCTGCTTATATGCTCGGGCAACACCTCACCGCGTTGCCCAGGCAACGCCTCACCTCATTCATCTCCAAAGGTTGACAGGAATATTAACAATGCATTTGGAGCGAGTATATTATTGGGATAATCTACTCGCTACAGAACTCCCCCTCCCAGGGGATGAAAGGAAAAATACTTGATCAAGGAACTTAGCTGGTCGGCGAATTGTACACCCTGCTCGCGTTACATAACCATCAAAGTTAACTTCCTCCTCTTCGCTGATGTCATCTAACTGGGGTCGTAGGGTGGGAGGTCGCACAGGATCGTCCGTCGTCGCAGGATCAGGTTGTGGTGCGGCTGGTAACTGGGGTTGTAGGGTGAGAGGTCGTACAGGATCGTCCGTTGTCGTAGGTGTCGGTGCTGCTGGTAACTGTGGTCGAAAAGTGAACTGCGTAGTCGGCGGATGTGTCTCTGGAGGGATGTCTGGGGCAGCGTCACAGTGTGCTGGTTTAAGGCGATCGATGGAGATGTTTACCCGCTGTCCTCGGCGTTCAATGGTGAAGAACTTCGGTGTTCGAGAAACCACTTTAAATGGTCCTTCGTAAGGTGACTGTAGAGGGCGTCGAACAGCGTCGACTCTTACAAACACGTGTTCAGTTGTGTGGAGCTCATGAGGCGCATATGTAGCACGAGTTGTCGGTTGGCGTGGTGGTGAAGGCCGAATGTTTGTCATGGCCGCCCGTAATTTCTGGACAAAAGTGGGGTCTGGGGGTGTGATAAGTGGCGTTGGGGTTAAGAATTCGCTCGGAAGCCGCAGGCTAGATCCGTATACTAAGTCTGCTGCCGAGAATCCACTGCCCTCCTTCGTGGCCGAACGGATGCCAAGCAAGACTAATGGAAGGTTGTCGATCCAATCATCAGGGCGTGCTTGAGCTCTTAGGGCAGCTTTTAGTTGTCTATGAAAGCGTTCTACCATTCCGTTCGACTCAGGGTGGTATGCTATGGTTCGGTTATGTGTGGTGCCGAGGAATTCCATAAGTTCCTTCCATAGATATGATTCGAACTGTCGTCCTTGGTCGATGATGATGACAGAGGGGCTGCCAAAACGGGCGACCCATCCAGAGAGGAAAGCCTGGACCACTGACTCAGCTGAGATGTTGATTAATGGGATTGCTTCCGGCCATCTGGAGAATCGATCGATGCAGGTGAGTAGATAAGAATATCCTCTTGCCGACGGTAATAGTCCAACGATGTCTACATGCACCACCTCGAAACGGTCAGAAGGTAACGGAAACTGTTGAAGAGGGCTCTTTGTGTGACGATGTGTTTTCGCTCGCTGGCACTGGAGACATGAGCGAGTCCATCGTCGAACATCGGCATTGATTCCTGGCCATACAACACGCTCCGTTAGTAGTTTCTGGGAAGCACGTACTCCTGGGTGTGCTAGGGAGTGAAATACTGAGAACGTTTTCCAGCGAAACTGGGCAGGAATGTAGGGCCTAAGTGCTCCCGTCCGTGAGGTGTCACAGATTATCCTTCCGCCACCTTCCATGGGAATCTCGATGAACCGGAGAGCTGTGTCAGATGTTCGTAATCGCTGCAGATCAGGGTCTTCCCGTTGGGCCTTACTGATTACACAATAGTCCACCTGAGCTGGGTTTGTCACGACGTGGTTTATGGTGGGTCGAGACAGTGCATCGGCTATGACATTATTAGTTCCTTTGACATGACGGATATCCGAGGTAAATTGGGAAATAAATCCCAGGTGGTTGGCTACTCGAGGAGAGTGAGCATCACCCTTGGCCGCCAGCGCATAAGTGAGAGGTTTGTGGTCTGTGAGGATGTGGAAGTTCCGCCCCTCGAGAAAGTGCCGGAAATGTTGTATGGCTGAGTAGATGGCGAGCAGTTCCCTATCAAAAGTGCTGTACTTCTCTTCAGTGGGTGACAGGCGCGCTGAAAAGAATGCAATTGGGCGCCATTCTCCTTCAACGAGCTGTTGTAGTACAGCACCAATTGCTGTGTTTGAAGCGTCAGTAGATAGATTGGTGGGAGCGCCAGACACTGGGTGTGCGAGCAAGGTGAATTCCGCCAGCTTGTGTTTTATGTCGGTGAATGCTGTCTCTGCCTGGGGAGTCCACTCCAACGGAAGACGGGACGTGAGTTTCCGACCTCGTAAGAGGTCGTATAAGTGTCGCAAGATGTCCGAACAATGTGGGATGAATCGATGATAAAAATTCACTACACCAAGAAATTCTTGCAACTTCTTTGGAGTAGATGGGCGCGGGAATTCCTTGATTGCCTCGATTTTCTTCTCTAGTGGTTGGACCCCTGCTGCTGACACACGGTGTCCCAAGAAATCCAGCTCTGGAACATGGAAAATACACTTCTCGGAGTTGAGCTGCAAGCCAAAGTTGCGCAGACGGGTGAGAAGGAGTCGGAGGTGTAGCAGATGTTCTGTTGGTGATGTACTGGCCACCAGCAGATCGTCAATGTAGGCGTAGCAAAAAGGAAGGTCCTTAACTACTTGGTCGATGAAGCGTTGGAATGTCTGGGCTGCATTCCGTAGACCAAAAGGCATCTGGACGAATTCAAACAGTCCAAAAGGTGTTGTGATCGCTGTTTTCGGAATGTCTGCCGGTTCCACAGGGATCTGGTGAAATGCCCGCACAAGGTCAATTTTTGAAAAAACGGTTACGTTGCTCAATCCCTGTGAGAAATCCTGGATGTGTGGTATTGGGTAGCGATCCGGCAGAGTGCGAACGTTGAGAGCCCTGTAGTCTCCGCAAGGGCGCCATTCCCCTGGGGCTGTTTTCGAGACCATATGGAGAGGTGAAGCCCATGGACTGTTCGAAGGGCGGATTATTCCCGCCTCCTGTAGCTTATTGAATTCAGCACGTGCTACCGCGAGTCGTTCCGGTGCCAGGCGGCGTGGTCTGGCGAAGGTAGGTGCTCCCGTTGTAGTAATGTGATGCGTAATCGTATGTTGCACCTCTGGTCGAGGGCTGGCGGGTTGGGTCACATCTTTGAATTCATCCAGGAGTGCTTGAAGTTCCGTAGATGCGACTGGGGTGACGATGTTAACTTGTGTAGAGGTACTAGAAGAGGCTCGAAGTACTGCACCTGCGGGATCCACTATAAGTCGATGGTGTTGCAGGAAATCCCATCCAAGAATGGGTTGTTCCACATCCGCTATGAGGAAAGTCCACGTAAAGCGACCCAGAGAGGCGAACTCGAGAACCAGGGCGCGGGTCCCATATGTACGGACGGACGTACCATTGGCGGCTCGTAAGTCCAAACCAGGAGTACGGGTTGGTTTGACTAGTGGGGGAGGCAACACGCTAGCTGCTGCACCTGTGTCAACGAGGAAACGGCGTTTGGTTATGACGTCAAATATGTAGAGCAGTGTAGTGTTTGAAATGGGGAGTCACTGGCCGTTAACAGTCCCCGCCGAAGTAGTTTCCCGACCAGGAACAAGGAGCCCTACAGTTGCGGGCTAGGTGTCCGAACTTCTGGTGGTAAGAACAAAGCTTTCCCCGACGTTCTCGCTGTCGCCTAGAGACTGATACTGGATTCGCATGGTATGTTTTCCCTGGGTGGACGAAACGCCGGTTCTGGAGGACGTCGAGTTGTTGGGTGTCTGTAGTCTGCTGTGTATCACTGAGGTGGGACAATATAGTGTTATTAGACGTCGTATGAAGCCGGTCTGCCAGTGTAGCCAGCTGGGCTAATGGGGTGTCGTCAGCCATACTGAATAGGGCCGGTTGAATGTGTTTTGGACAGAGTTGTATCCACAGTGATCTCACAATCTCGTTAGGGCTGGGCCAGTTGCAGTATGCATCACATACTGAATATGCCGCAGAAGCTGAGCTGGTGTTTTGTCTGCTAATCTTTTGTCAGTGAGGAGTTGGTCCCTTTGTTGAATGCGGCGTTTCATTGCTGCCTGTAGAAGAGCGGCCTTCAATGCAGTGTACGTCCTGGTGTCCGGTGATGGCGCGGTGATGACAGCGGAGGCAGTGTGCATAGCCTCCGAGGTAAGTGTTGGCAGGGTACAGGCATATCGGGCTTTCTCAGTCAAAATTTCGTGAAGGTCGAAAATAGCCTCCATCTGCATGAACCAAAATTCTGGCTCATCTGCGTTGTATGCTGGAAACCTGGTAGATAAATCCATGGCGAAGATCTAGTTTGTGACTAGGTGTTCTTTTTCACTCACTGGGTCACCAATGTAACGGTTCTATTGTTACGTAAAGTATGGTGACAAATAAACACAGACACTAAGATACTATATATATATTTGGTCGAATATACAGAAGTACACAGGTGATACGTTGGTGTGAGTTGAGCGCACTGAGCGTTGGTACAGTATCTCGCAAGTGTCTGCTCTATACCACACTTGAAAGTAGACTGGCCAATGTTCGCTACACCGCTGCTTATATGCTCGGGCAACACCTCACCGCGTTGCCCAGGCAACGCCTCACCTCATTCATCTCCAATGGTTGACAGGAATATTAACAATGCATTTGGAGCGAGTATATTATTGGGATAATCTACTCGCTACAGGCCTATGCTACACTTTTTAACTTTAGAATTGCTTTTAAATACATAGGTCAAAAAGTTTTAAAAGTTTTAAAAGTTTTTTAAACCTCTCGTGTATCATGAGTGTGGAAAAGCTTCAGATGGTGCATTCAGATGATGAATATTACCTAGTTCCTTCATCTGGGAAGAATGAACACATATTGGTGCATTCGGATGATAAAAACGAACTACTGTAGTTCAATTGATCAACAGACTGTATATCATATGCAGACTGTATGTGGATCTGCGGGCCACTCCAAACAACAGCCTGGTGGACCAAGCTCCACCAGGCCTAAAGCACAAAGTGGTCCACTGGCACCGGCAACTTCAACCATAAATGTTCTCAAAGCTTACTAAAAATGATTGAATTAGACTAGACTACAGCAATCTTAACCTTGTATCTGTTTCCACCAATCTTGTTCAGTACATGCTTCAACAAATCAGCAATACTTGATATGTAAATATATCTCACTGTGTCATTACAATATGCACCTCCCAACTAGGACAGCATTTGTACCTGTTACAATAATGCATAAACTTTAAGGCAATAGAGCATAATGTATGTCTTTCAATCTCAACATTAGATTTTATAACTTTCTAATGTAATAAATAAATACCATAAACTATTTTCTGTTTAACTGTTAGAAAAAATCAATTAGATATATAAAAAGAAATAAAAAAGATTACATGGATAGTAAAATCTGGATTCCCAACTACAATTTATATAGATGTGATAGAGAAACTAGGTCAAATGGAGGAGTAGGTCTGTATATTAAACAGCACCTGACGTGCACAGAGCTACTAAACTCAATGTGGTGGTAGAGTGGTGGGGGGGGGGAAACATTGCAGAAAAAAACAAAAATACAATTTGGTCAACAAAACAGCATTGTTTAAAATAGAAGACATGGGTTGACATTTTGGGGGTAAGGTAGGTTACATTGAGTTAATTAGTTAGTACTTAGTTTTTATCTTAAACTGGTTGGGAGAGGTACAGTGTTGCTGTGCTGGTGAAAGAACACCTAAAGGTAAATTAAATAATGATTGCGAATCATCAAGAAGTGGATAATAATAGCGCTAGAGATCTGCAATCAGGATGATAAACTTTCCTTAAAGAATTTGACAAACACTTGCTGATAGGACATGAAGTAAATGAAATGTATGTCAAGTTTTGTGAAATATATGATAAAAGCACAACAAAATTTGTACCAAAGGAGAGATGCAGAACTAGGAAAAGGGGTTTGTTCAACAGAAATTGCGAGAGGGCCTGAGACCCAAACACACACAAATGGAATCAATATATAGCAAGAGGCCAAACCCACAAACATACAAGCGATGCAAAGATGCGAGAAACAGCAGCAGCAGTAAGGAGAGGGACTGAAGGACCATAAATAAAGTGTGAAAATAAACTTGAGTAAATTTTTTTAACTACTCTTGACAGTGAAGAAAAACAAATATTCAGACGATTTGTGTTAGAATCATTAATCTTACACTTTCGGTCATATTCAACAACACAAATACACACACACACATTCCTGTTGCTGTAGCAGGTGAAGAATTACACACACAGATCACAATAACGTGATGCATCAAATGAACAAATCCACAAGGGCCGTGACGAGGATTTGAACCTGCGTCCGGGAGCATCCCAGACACTGCCTTAATCGACTGAGCTACAACAGGGTAAAAGGGTTGAAACCGAAGTTCTACTGAACTTACTGGATCCCATAGCCTCTCCGAGGCACAAACCAGGCTTTTACACAACCCCCTCCCCCTGCACCCAAGCTATGTCAACAGGCCGTTCTCCCTCTTCGCCCTTACATCATCACAAAAAGGGTTGAAACCAAACTTCTACTGAACTTCCTGGATCCTTTTACCCTGTTGTAGCTCAGTCGATTTAGGCAGTGTCTGGGATGCTCCCGGACGCAGGTTCAAATCCTCGTCACGGCCCTTGTGGATGTGTTCATTTGATGCATCACGTTATTGTGATCTCTGTGTGTGATGATGTAAGGGCGAAGAGGGAGAACGGCCTGTTGACATAGCTCGGGTGCAGAGGGAGGGTTGTGTACAAGCCTGGTTTGTGCCTCGGAGAGGCTATGGGATCCAGTAAGATCGTCCTTCCTTTCCTCCCTAGAATCTGGATGTAGCAGGTGCTCAATTGTCAAAAGTGAAAAAATTTGGTTTGTCTTCCGAATGCACCATATCGGTAAATTTTTTAATAATCTTTTAAAGATAGTAAATGCCACTATTTTTGCAAAATTATTACAAGATCTATTATTCTAATAAGGGTTTGATAAAATACAGTAGACTGCCTACTGGTTTTACCTGTAATAAGGTTTGATACAGATGATTATGGATATATTGAAATGCTCTTACTGTTAAGAAGCAATTTTTTAAAGAGTATTTTGTAATGAGCAACTCTGAAAATCAGTTGATTACAGATAATTAAGGCAATGTCTGGGATGCTCCCGGACACAGGTTTGAATCCTCATCACAGCCCTTGTGGATTTGTTCATTTGATGCATCACGTTATTGTGATCTGTGTGTGTGATGATGTAAGGGCGAAGAGGGAGAACGGCCTGTTGACATAGCTTGGGTGCAGGGGGAGGGTTGTGTACAAGCCTGGTTTGTGCCTCGGAGAGGCTATGGGATCCAGTAAGATTGTCCTTCCTTTCCTCCCTAGAATCTGGATGTAGCAGGTGCTCAATTGTCAAAAGTGAACAAATTTGGTTTGTCTTCCGAATGCACCATATCGGTAAATTTTTTAATAATCTTTTAAAAATAGTAAATGCCACTATTTTTGCAAAATTATTACAAGATCTATTATTCTAATAAGGGTTTGATAAAATACAGTAGACTGCCTACTGGTTTTACCTGTAATAAGGTTTGATACAGATGATTATGGATATATTGAAATGCTCTTACTGTTAAGAAGCAATTTTTTAAAGAGTATTTTGTAATGAGCATCTCTGAAAATCAGTTGATTACAGATAATTAAGGCAATGTCTGGGATGCTCCCGGACACAGGTTTGAATCCTCATCACAGCCCTTGTGGATTTGTTCATTTGATGCATCACGTTATTGTGATCTGTGTGTGTGATGATGTAAGGGCGAAGAGGGAGAACGGCCTGTTGACATAGCTCGGGTGCAGGGGGAGGGTTGTGTACAAGCCTGGTTTGTGCCTCGGAGAGGCTATGGGATCCAGTAAGATCGTCCTTCCTTTCCTCCCTAGAATCTGGATGTAGCAGGTGCTCAATTGTCAAAAGTGAAAAAATTTGGTTTGTCTTCCGAATGCACCATATCGGTAAATTTTTTAATAATCTTTTAAAAATAGTAAATGCCACTATTTTTGCAAAATTATTACAAGATCTATTATTCTAATAAGGGTTTGATAAAATACAGTATTTATGAGTAAGATGTAATTGTGTCTGACACTGATAAAATTATAAACCAAACGGAAATCTAAAACTATCTAGAATCTCTAATCTGCAATGAAACAATACATATTATTGCACTTACCAAAACATGGATGAATGTAGAAAATACAGAACTATTAGCTGAATATCAAATAAATGGATTTAATCTATTTCACACAGATAGATATATTAGACCGTGTATGTTAGGTAATACCTAACATACACGCCTCCACACACACTACATTTGAAATGTAGTCTCAAAAAGACTACATTTCAACAGCAAAGATTACTCCATAAAAAATAATTAAATTATTGACCAACATGAGAGAGGGTTAGCCAACATGAGAGGGTTGTGTTGATTGCCTGAAAATATTTAAATTGTTTAATGTATTGAATGGCATTTTTCCAGTTACAACATTTTTTAAATTACTGAACTAGGTTCTAGGCTTTGCTAGGCTTAATTCAATTATTACAGATAAGCCTAACCTAGCCTAGAACCCAGTGGGTTTTCTTCCTATTGGGGAGTGTTGTACATGCCTCGCCTCCACATACACACTAGCACAGCCAGGCCTCGCCTCCACATACACACTAGCACAGCCAGGCCTCGCCTCCACATACACACTAGCACAGCCAGGCCTCGCCTCCACATACACACTAGCACAGCCAGGCCTCGCCTCCACATACACACTAGCACAGCCAGGCCTCGCCTCCACATACACCAGCACTGCCAGGCCTCGCCTCCACATACACACTAGCACTGCCAGGCCTCGCCTCCACATACACACTAGCACTGCCAGGCCTCGCCTCCACATACACACTAGCACTGCCAGGCCTCGCCTCCACATACACACTAGCACAGCCAGGCCTCGCCTCCACATACACCAGCACTGCCAGGCCTCGCCTCCACATACACCAGCACTGCCAGGCCTCGCCTCCACATACACACTAGCACAGCCAGGCCTCGCCTCCACATACACACTAGCACTGCCAGGCCTCGCCTCCACATACACCAGCACTGCCAGGCCTCGCCTCCACATACACCAGCACTGGCAGGCCTCGCCTCCACATACACCAGCACTGCCAGGCCTCGCCTCCACATACACTAGCACTGCCAGGCCTCCACATACACACTAGCACAGCCAAGCCTCGCCTCCACATACACCTCCAACATTACATATAACAACCACCACCATGTGAGAAATCTTTAAGGAATTCTGATAAAGAAAGAGATCTAGGGGTGGTTCTAAATAGAAAACTATCACCTGAGGACCACATAAAGAACATTGTGTGAGGAGCCTACCCAGCAAACACAAATCATCTACACAACGTTCGCCTATCTCTTCCCATAGGTGTGGGAATGATTTGCATTGAGAATGGTGCAGGAGAGCCTTTGAGAAACTTTTACTCAAAAAATCCAAACACAAAGGTTTAATTATAAATTGTTTTTCTACAATTATTTTCTTCCAAATGTAAAACAAATAGTTTTTACATGTTTAAATATAAAATTTATGGTGTTTTTTTGTAAAATTCATTAATAAATTGTGAATGATATATATTGGCTGAGTGAAACCTTTAAAATCCATTTAGTTATAATATGAACAGAAAAAAGTAGTTTTCCAAATTTTCTAAAAATCGCTCTTTTTAACACAATTTGACTCCTTATGCATTCCACTAAACACTAATATCATGTTTAAATATATAATTTATGTATTATTCCCTAAGATAATTTATATAAATTATAAAAGTTGCTGGAAAGTGGTGAGAAAGAATCTGAAAACGTTTTGTTGTCTTATATTGGCGTGTTCTTATTAACTAGAGTGAGTAAGAGTGAGCGAGAGTGGGTAAGAGTGAGTAAGAGTGACTGAAGGTGAGTGAGAGTGCCAGAGAGTGTGTAAGTGTGAGTAAGAGTGAGTATAAGTAAGAGTGACTGAGAGTGAGTAAGAGTGAGAGTAAGGGTGACAGAATGAGTAAGAGTGAGAGTAAAGTGATTGAGAGTAAGGGTGAGTATGAGAGTAAGAGTGATTGAGAGTTAGAGTGAGAGTAAGAGTGATTGAGAGTTAGTGAGAGTAAGAGTGATTGAGAGTAAGAGTGATTGAGAGTAAGAGTGATTGAGAGTAAGAGTGATTGGGAGTAAGAGTGATTGGGAGTAAGAGTGAGAGTAAGAATGAGAATAAGAGTGATTGAGAGTAAGAGTGATTGGGAGTAAGAGTAAGAATGAGAGTAGGAGTGATTGAGAGTAGGAGTGATTGGGAGTAGGAGTGATTGGGAGTAAGAGTGATTGAGAGTAAGAGTAATTGAGAGTAAGAGTATGAGAGTAAGAGTGAGAGAGTGAGTATGAATGGGTAAGGGTGACTGAGAGTGAGTAAGAGTGACAGAGTAAGAATGACAGAGTAAGAGTGATAGAGAGTAAGAGTGACAGAGAGTAAGAGTGACAGAGAGTAAGAGTGACAGAGTAAGAGTGACAGAGAGTAAGAGTGACAGAGAGTAAGAGTGACAGAGAGTAAGAGTGACAGAGAGTAAGAGTGACAGAGAGTAAGAGTGACAGAGTAAGAGTGAGTATGAGAGTGAGTAAGGATGACTGAGAGAAAGAGTGAGTAATAGTGCGTAAGAGTGATTGAGAGTTAGAGTGAGAGTAAGAGTGATTGAGAGTTAGTGAGAGTAAGAGTGATTGAGAGTAAGAGTGATTGAGAGTAAAAGTGATTGAGAGTAAGAGTGATTGAGAGTAAGAGTGATTGGGAGTAAGAGTGATTGAGAGTAGGAGTGATTGGGAGTAAGAGTGATTGGGAGTAGGAGTAAGAATGAGAATAAGAGTGATTGAGAGTAAGAGTGAGTAAGAGTAAGAATGAGAGTAAGAGTGATTGAGAGTAAGAGTGATTGAGAGTAAGAGTGATTGAGAGTAAGAGTGATTGGGAGTAAGAGTGATTGAGAGTAAGAGTGATTGGGAGTAGGAGTGATTGGGAGTAGGAGTAAGAATGAGAATAAGAGTGATTGAGAGTAAGAGTGAGTAAGAGTAAGAATGAGAGTAAGAGTGATTGAGAGTAAGAGTGATTGAGAGTAAGAGTGATTGAGAGTAGGAGTGATTGGGAGTAAGAGTGATTGGAAGTAAGAGTAAGAGTGAGAGTAAGAGTAAGAATGAGAATAAAAGTGATTGAGAGTAAGAGTGATTGGGAGTAAGAGTAAGAATGAGAGTAGGAGTGATTGAGAGTAGGAGTGATTGGGAGTAGGAGTGATTGGGAGTAAGAGTGATTGAGAGTAAGAGTAATTGAGAGTAAGAGTATGAGAGTAAGAGTGAGAGAGTGAGTATGAATGGGTAAGGGTGACTGAGAGTGAGTACGAATGACAGAGTAAGAGTGACAGAGTAAGAGTGACAGAGAGTAAGAGTGACAGAGAGTAAGAGTGACAGAGAGTAAGAGTGACAGAGAGTAAGAGTGACAGAGAGTAAGAGTGACAGAGTAAGAGTGACAGAGAGTAAGAGTGACAGAGTAAGAGTGACAGAGAGTAAGAGTGACAGAGTGTAAGAGTGACAGAGTAAGAGTGACAGAGTAAGAGTGACAGAGAGTAAGAGTGACAGAGAGTAAGAGTGACAGAGAGTAAGAGTGACAGAGAGTAAGAGTGACAGAGTAAGAGTGACAGAGAGTAAGAGTGACAGAGTAAGAGTGACAGAGTAAGAGTGACAGAGTAAGAGTGACAGAGAGTAAGAGTGACAGAGAGTAAGAGTGACAGAGTGTAAGAGTGACAGAGTAAGAGTGACAGAGAGTAAGAGTGACAGAGAGTAAGAGTGACAGAGAGTAAGAGTGACAGAGAGTAAGAGTGACAGAGTAAGAGAGTGAGAGTGATTATGAGAGAGTTAAGAGTGTGAGGTGTGAGAGGGTAGCAGGCCAGGGAGGCAGGATGTGTGGTCACAGGCGAGGCCTAGGCCTCGTGATCTCTAATGTTGGTTTTTATATATATGTTGGATTTTTTGTCCTGTTTCAAATTATAATTATTTAGCAGGAATGTAATAAGATATTGCACAGTATTAATGTGACAATAATATATGCATTATTTCCTTGATAATCAAACTTGTTGTTCAAAGATAATATACAATCTTTGAAGGAAACATTTTGAGAGTGCGAGCTGGCAACACTGGGCTGGTAGGTGAGAGAGACATATGGTTAGTTGTACTCAGACCTTCAGTGGTGAAGGGTGTGTCCCAGCTGGCCGCCACCAGCCGCCACCCGCCGCCCACCGCCGCCCACCACCAGCCGCCACCCACCACCACCCACCACTCACCACCAGCCGCCACCCACCACCAGCCGCCACCCGCCACCACCCACCACCAGCCGCTACCTGCCACCACCCACCACCACCCGCCACCCACCGCCACCCGCCACCCACCACCAAACGCCACCCGCCGCCAGCCGCCACCCGCCACCCACCACCAGCCGCCACCCGCCGCCACCCGCCACCCACCACCAGCCGCCACCCACCACCAGCCGCCACCCGCCACCAGCCGCCACCCGCCACCACCCACCACCAGCCGCCACCCGCCACCACCCACCACCAGCCGCCACCCGCCACCACCCACCACCAGCCGCCACCCGCCACCAGCCACCGCCACCCACCACCGCCACTCACCACCCGCCGCCACCACCCACCACCAGCCGCCACCCGCCACCAGCCACCACCAGCTGCCACCTGCCACCACCCACCACCAGCCGCCACCCGCCGCCACCCGCCACCAGCTGCCACCTGCCACCCACCACCAGCCGCCACCCGCCACCACCCGCCACCCACCACTAGCCGCCACCCACCACCAGCCGCCACCCGCCACCACCCACCACCCGCCACCCGCCACCCACCACCAGCCACCACCCGCCACCACCCACCACCAGCCGCCACCCGCCACCACCCACCACCGCCACTCACCACCCGCTGCCACCACCCACCACCCGCCGCCACCCGCCACCCTCCACCAGCCGCCACCCGCCACCACCCACCACCAGCCGCCACCCGCCACCACCCACCACCAGCTGACACCACCCGCCACCAGCCGCCACCAGCCGCCACCCGCCACCCGCCACCAGCCACCACCACCCACCACCGCCACTCACCACCCGCCGCCACCACCCACCACCAGCCGCCACCCGCCACCAGCCACTGCCACCCACCACCGCCACCCGCCGCCACCACCCACCACCACCACCCACCACCACCAGCCGCCGCCGCCACCACCACCCACCACCACCGCCGCCACCACCCATCACCGCTGCCGCCACCACCACCCACCACCACCACCGCCACCACCACCCATCAACGCCGCCGCCGCCACCACCCACCACAGCCGCCGCCGACACCACCGCCACCACCCACCACAGCCGCCACCACCACCCACCACCACCAAAACCACCCACCACCGCCGCCACCACCAGCCGCCACAAGCCGCCACCGCCCGCCACCAGCCGCCATCACCACCACCACCACCACCAGCCGCCATCACCGCCACCAGCCGCCACCAGCTGCCACCACCACCAGCCGCCACCACCACCACCACCAGCCGCCATTACCGCCACCAGCTGCCACCACCACCAGCCGCCATCACCGCCACCAGCTGCCACCACCACCAGCCGCCACCACCACCACCACCAACCGCCATCACCGCCACCAGCTGCCACCACCACCAGCCGCCATCACCGCCACCAGCTGCCACCACCACCAGCCGCCACCACCACCACCACCAGCCGCCATCACCGCCACCAGCTGCCACCACCACCAGCCGCCATCACCGCCACCAGCTGCCACCACCACCAGCCGCCACCACCGCCACCACCACCTGCCACCAGCCGCCACCACCGCCCGCTATCAGCCGTCACCGCCCGTTGCCACAGTCGCCACCGCAAGCCGCCACCAGCCCCCCCCACCGCCGATCGTCACCAACCACCACAGCCGCCGCCGCCCGCCACCGCCCGCCACCGCCCGCCACCGCCCGCCACTGCCCGCCACCACCCACCACAGCCGCCACCACCCACCAACCGCCGCCACCACCCACCACCCGCCGCCACCACCCACCACCCGCCGCCGCCACCACCACCCACCACCACCGCCGCCACCACCCACCACCACCAGCCGCCGCCGCCGCCACCACCACCCACCACCACCGCCGCCACCACCACCCACCACCACCGCCACCAGCCGCCGCCGCCACCACCACCCACCACCACCGCCGCCACCACCACCCACCACCACCGCCACCACCACCCACCACCGCCAGCCGCCACCACTCATCACAGACGCTGCCACCCGCCACCGCCCGCCACCACCGCCAGACACAGCCGCCAGTGTCCGCCACCGCCGCCACTGTCCGCCACCGCCGTCACTGTCCGCCACCGCCGCCACTGTCCGCCACTGTCCGCCACCGCCACCACTGTCTGCCACCGCCACCACTGTCCGCCCGCCGCCACCACTGTCCGCCCGCCGCCACCACTGTCCGCCCGCCGCCACCACTGTCCGCCCGCCGCCACCACTGTCCGCCTGCCGCCACCACTGCACCACTGTCCGCCCGCCGCCTCCACTGTCCGCCCGCCGCCTCCACTGTCCGCCCGCCGCCTCCACTGTCCGCCCGCCGCCGCCACTGTTCGCCCGCCGCCGCCACTGTTCGCCCGCCGCCGCCACTGTCCACCCGCCGCCGCCACTGTCCGCCCGCCGCCGCCACTGTCCGCCCGCCGCCGCCACTGTCCGCCCGCTGCCACTGTCCACCACCGCCACCAAAGCCGCCACTATCCGCCACAGCCGCCCTGTCCGCCCGCCGCCATTATCCGCCACCGCCGCCACTGTCCGCCCGCCGCCACTGTCCGCCCGCCGCCACTATCCGCCACCGCCGCCACTGTCCGCCCGCCGCCACTGTCTGCCCGCCGCCACTGTCCGACACCGCCGCCACTGTCCGCCCGCCGCCACTGTCCGCCCGCTGCCACTATCCGCTACCGCCACCACTGTCCGCCACCGCCACCACTGTCTGCCACCGCCACCACTGTCCGCCCGCCGCCACCACTGTCCGCCCGCCGCCACCACTGTCCGCCCGCCGCCACCACTGTCCGCCCGCCGCCTCCACTGTCCGCCCGCCGCCACCACTGTCCGCCCGCCGCCACCACTGTCCGCCCGCCGCCGCCACTGTCCGCCCGCCGACGCCACTGTCCGCCTGCCGCCGCCACTGTCCGCCCGCCGCCGCCACTGTCCGCCCGCCGCCGCCACTGTCCGCCCGCCGCCGCCACTGTCCGCCCACCGCCGCCACTGTCCGCCCGCCGCCACTGTCCACCACCGCCGCCACGGTCCGCCCGCCGCCACTATCCGCCACAGCCGCCACTGTCCGCCCGCCGCCACTGTCCGCCCGCTGCCACTGTCCGCCCGCCGCCACTATCCGCCACCGCCGCCACTGTCCACCCGCCGCCACTATCCGCCACCGCCACCACTGTCCGCCCGCCGCCACTGTCCGCCCGCTGCCGCCACTGTCTGCCCGTCGCCACTGTCCGCCCGCCGCCACTATCCGCCACCGCCGCCACTGTCCGCCACAGCCGCCACTCTCCGCCGTACAGCCTCCCCTCTCTCCGTTAGTAAATAATTATAATTGTTAGTAAATAATAAAAGAAATATAAATTATTAGATTTTTTTACCCTTAAATTGGTTTTAATATTTAAATTGAAAATAATATAATATAAAATATAATAAAAATAATATAATATAAAATATAATTTAATTTCAAGAAATTTAACTTTAAACACAAAGATGTGAAAAGGGTTCAGATTATTGGCTCAAACCTTTCATAAGAGATTCATATTGGTATATGAATGGATTATGAATGACTCATGTTAGGAGTGTAAAGTTTCCACAACATCTCAAATTAGTGTTAGATACATATGTCTTGGTTATAAGTTTTGGAAACCTATTTAAGTCCACACACAATATCGTATCTGATACGATAAAACAAACGTTTCCAATACTTTCAAATACTTTCCAGATATGTTGTGGCAACCTAAAATTGTTTGCTGGGTATGCCATGCATTCCAACTTCAGAATTGCTTTTAAATACATGGATGGCGAAATACTAAAGAAATTGTTCACCACTTTCGTTAGCCCAAAACTAGAATATGCAGAAGTTGTGGGGTGCCCATATTGTGTTCCGTCACATTTAAACCAACCAAGCCCACAAATACGTCAACATGGACCAGCATTACACCGTCTAACATACTCTGTCAGATGTAACAACTAAATTTGTGAATTCAAGACCTAATCTATTGTATAACACAGTGTTAGTACGAGAAAAACATTACTTACATTCGAAGCCGTGTTTTAAAATGGCGGCGGTCTTGTTGTACTGACGCTCCACACTGTGTGTTCGTTTGCGTATGATGAACGTGTGACAATTTACTACAACAATTATTTAATTATTCTTATTCTTTATTTTACTATTTTTAGGGTACATGAAATTTCAAACTTATTTGCACACAATAATATAATTGCATTGTCATAACCTTTATATATTACGGAAAATACGATGACATGAACGAAGTCAAAGTGAAGTTGAAGTCAAAGTCATTCGCCGAACGTATTAGTCATTTTTTTCTCCCAAACGATAGGGGATAACAAATCCACAGAGAATATAAGTGTACAGTAAAGTCAATTTTATTCAGGAAAGTACATACATAGTTGATTTACAAACATAATGTTGGATTTATAGATAGAGCTAGTGCATACAATACCTAAAGCCACTATAGTAGGCATAGCATTTCAGGCAACCGGGCAGTATATATGGACCCCTTACTCAAATCTCTGAATATGTTAGATATTAAGTCCCTGCACATACTCTCATGTGTATTTTATATATATAAAACGCTGCACTGTAATGTCAATCCTGACCTGAAAAGCTTCCTAGAAGGTTGTAACAGATCCCATGAGCACCACACCAGAAACAAATACCTATTTGATATTCCAAGAGTATGACTTAGTCAAACTAGAAATGCTTTACAAATCAAGGGACCTCGAATGTGGAATGACCTTCCCAATTATGTTAAAAACTGTACCTCTCCCAACCAGTTCAAGATAAATAAAGATAAATTTATAAGTTAAGAAAAATTCCACAAATCAACAACCCTGTTACTGACCCAGTATTTACCCAAGTCTTTCCTAAATCTAAACTTATCCAATTTATACCCATTGTTTCGTGTTATATCTTGTGTTGACAATTTTAATACCCTATTAATATCCCCTTTGTTATATCCATTTAGGAAATTGTGGTTGATCTCGAACCCATTGAAAATGTGACGACTTATACTGAATTTTGGGCGTTACAGGGCAAAAACATAAGAACAAAGGTAACTGCAGAAGGCCTATTGGCCCATACCAGCCAGCTCCTATCTATAACAGATAACATAACAAACATAACAACAGTAAAAACATTTAGTGTGTGTTTGACGCTCACTGATATGTTCCAGCGTTGTTTTATATATGGTGCTATTCTATCTTACGCTTTGTTGCTCTTTTTTACCTACGGGCTCATAGAACATTCTATTGCGAAAACATTGGCACAAAAATGAATGACGTACATACAATAATAATGTCAGGACAGTGAAATAATTATAAACTTTCAAAGCACTGTATTGCCCATGTGTCGTCGTGTCACCAATACTGGGTAACAGTTCCGCCACTTCCCACACTCTTGCGGGTGGGCCGTGACCATTATTCTACGTTTATATTCATATCACCGTGTTGGGAATTTCATTGCGAGTCTATTGATACTAAAATTATCGCTGTAGGACAAGTGTGAAAGTGATAACAATCCCAAGAGTAAAAACATTTTGTTGCTCTTGGGCACTCACGGCGAGTTATCTACGTTATAATGTTATGTTATAAACGTTATAAATGCTACGTTATAGCTGATAAGTTAGCCAAAGAATCTGCCTTTAAAGGAGCCGTTGAGTGTAACCTTGGATTGTCAATGACCAATCTGAGAGCAGCAGTACACCGAGAACTTCAACAAGATCTTGTAGATCTGAGGCAAAGTGAAATTGACACCAGTAATTCCATCTATCATCATACTATCATACAAGAGGAGCCACACATCTATGGATCATCCAATAAAATCAGCAGACTTCTAGATGCTCGGCTTAGACTCGGTTACAAGTATCTCTGGGAATTCTCATTATCTGCTGATGTAGACCTGACCAAATGTAAACTGTGTCAACAAAATTATTCGCACACCCTCCGTCACTATGTGATGGAGTGCGAAAAGATACATGAATTTAGAGACAATTCTATAACCAATGTTCCAGCGATGTGTCAATATTTCATTCAAAATGATCTGCTACCAGAAATTTTAGCCAAATATCCCCAGTTTGCTAACTGTAGATAACAACTAAGTGATTGTAACCTATCCACCGCTGCCCACTGGATGGGGAGCGGTGTGCAGGACAAACATATCAATTGTGACACTAGCTCTCCACATATGTCAGTTGCTTAATTTAGAAACTTAATGAAATTTCAACCCCTTAATGAATTAAGGGGTTCAGTCCCTGAGCCCATTATGTGCCTCTGTAACCCTTTCCACTACCGCCCACAAGATGGGTATGGGGTGCATAATAAATGAACTAAACTAACTAACTCATATTGAACTGTTCCATCTCATGTTGGAATAGTGCTCAACGAGGTGGCGGATGACTTGGCCAAACGTGCCACATCAAAACCACAAGTTGACATTGAATGTGAATTAACAATGAGACAAGTAAGATTTATACTAATACATTTATACTAACTCTGTTGAGCGTTGACCATTTATACATCAAATCTGTTGATGTGAGCACTTTAGTTTAGTCTGCCGTTTAAAGAAAAAAAGAGCATATTAATGGTATATCACAGAAAACGAAATTATCATAAACTCATGTATTTGTCTTATCATATTGAACTGCATTCATATTTTTAATATATAACAATATGAATATACAAATTTCTGTAAATCCCCTACCATGTTGGAATCTGTGGAAATGAATGAGCAAATGTGCTGGCTGAAGGCGCTGAAGGAAACCACACTGGTTTCATTTTGGATACAAATGTCCATGGAGATTCAAAATGGAAACTAATTATATAGTTGAACCTGCAGAGAGGAGTTTAAGAATCTGTGTTGAGAGTGATGGACACAGCCTTCACAATTATACTTCAGAGAATGTAAACATCTAAGAGTCATTAGAAATATGTGTAGAATAATAAACCCTACATTGTTTGAGTTAGGGAAAACACCATTTGTCATATATAGATACTAGCTGTTCCTAAAGATTCACCCATTTTGCACCAGCAAGATAACATATAAGATTTTAAGAGTTGACGAATGTTAATCTTCTTGTTTGATAAACTGTGAACTTGAGACATAGTTAATAAGAACATTCCAATATATAAGACAACAAAAAGTTTTCAGATTCTTTCACACCACTTTCCAGCAACTTTTATAATTTATATAAATTATTTTAGGGAATAATACATAAATTATATATTTAAACATGATATAGTGTTTAGTGGAATGCATAAGGAGTCAAATTGTGTTAAAAAGAGCGATTTTTAGAAAATTTGGAAAACTACTTTTTTCTGTTCATATTATAACTAAATGGATTTTAAAGGTTTCACTCAGCCAATATATATCATTCACAATTTATTAATGAATTTTACAAAAAAACACCATAAATTTTATATTTAAACATGTAAAAACTATTTGTTTTACATTTGGAACAAAATAATTGTAGAAAAACAATTTAAAATAAAACCTTTGTGTTTGGATTTTTTGATTAAAAGTTTCTCAAAGGGTCTCCTGCACCATTCTCAATGCAAATCATTCCCACACCTATGGGAAGAGATAGGCGAACGTTGTGTAGATGATTTGTGTTTGCTGGGTACCAAGTTACTACACCACACCACTATACCAAGTTACTACACCACACCACTATACCAAGTTACTACACCACACCACTACACCAGGCTACTATACCATGCCACTACACCAGGCTACTACACCACACCACAATACCAGGCTACTACACCACATCACTATACCAGGCTACTACACCACACCACTACACCAGGCTGCTACACCAAACCACTATACCAGGCTACAACACCACACCACTATACCAGGATACTACACCACACCACTATACCAGGCAACTACACCACACCACTATACCAGGCTACTACACCACACCACTACACCAGGCTACTACACCACACTACTATACCAGGCTACTACACCACAAAACTACACCAGGCTACTTCACCACACCACTATACCAGGCTACTACACCACACCACTATACCAGGCTACTACACACCACTATACCAGGGTACTACACCACACCACTATACCAGGCTACTACACCGTGCCACTACACCAGCCCAGCAAACACAGAACGTTTGTGGACGTTTTTAAATGGTGCCACAAAGGCAATACTGTAACTTTTGACATAAATACGTATATCTGACGTTCTTAAAACCAAAGGATATAACTAAAAACATATATTCTTGAGACACAGTTTTTAAGATTTATGTAAAAATTTAAAAATAATAGTAAATGCTATGGTATTATAATGTTTTCATGCTTTATATTTAAGAATAAATAATTTTCAGTCAACATTTAGTTTTTTTTGTTTACTTTCTGTAAAGCTATCCAATTTACGTTCATATAACATAAATATAACATTTATATGACGTCAGTATAACGTTATTTACACGACATCATTACGTTATTATGATGTTATATTAACGTATAATTCCTGTATGAAAACCAGAATATATATTGAACTTTATGTTTTAAACCTTGTAAAGTTATCATAAAACTTGGAATAAGACGGTAAGCATGCTTTACTTATGAAAATATACAAACAAATCAACAAAAACATTTTAACATAAAAAACATAAACATAACATAAATTAATTGCATGCATGGGAGTTAACTGGAACTCTGTAATATTGCATACATGAACCTTAAGGTACAAACCCAGTGTATTTACTCATGCAGTTCTTTCCTAAATCTAAATTTTTCCAATTTTTACACTTTGTTTCGAGTTCTGTCTTGTGTTGCTACTTTTAATACCCCATTAATGTCCCCTTTGTTATGTCCATTCATCCCATTGTGCACCTCTACCATATGTCACTCCTAATTCTTTGCTTTTCTAGAGAATGTAATATAAGCTTTGACAATCTTTCTTCATATGACAGGTTAACAGGTAGAACAAAGATTACCATTTATATATGGATAACTATTATAAGTCGGTTTGAATGAGTGAATTGCTGCTTGAAGATAGGTATATACACGTGTGGTACTATCAGATTGCATCGTGGTGAGCCTAAAACCCTTCAGATCCAAGCAAAGGGTAAATGCCAGCAGATGCAATTGCGAACACATTGATACCAAAATGAAAGACATATGACGAGAATTGAGGTAACCAAAGTGAAAAGAGTGTTCACATTACATTTGCGATGCCCGAAACGCTTTGCGTAATAGTGGCTTTAGGCATTGTATGTACTAGCTCTACCTATAAGTCAAACAATCCTTGTAAATATTTATTGTATGTATGTACCTTACCTAAATAAAATTGTATTGTATTGTATTGTACATTACACTAGAGTGCTCCCGGGTTACTTTCTCTCACTTTCTCTGTTTTGTGCGGATGGTACGCCGTGCTTTTGGAGTTTATATGCATTTAAACCTGTAGATAATTCTATTGCGAACACATTGATACCAAAATGAAAGACCTAGGATGACAATTGAGGTGACCAAAATGAAAAGAGTGTATACATTTTATCGCTCTTGTGCGCTCCCTGGTAACACACTCTTGCTTTCTTTGTTTGTTGCGGATGGTAAGCCGGGCTTTTGGAGTTTATATGCCTTTAGTCCTGTAGAGAATTCTATTGCGAACACATTGATGCCAAATTGAAGGACCTAGGATGAGAATTGAGGTAACAAAGTTGAAAAGGGTATACACTTTTCAGTATTACCACGCTCTCTAATGTAATGAGAGTTGCCTGAGGGTGGCTCAGCTTTCTTTTTCTGGTACCCTTGGCCTACATTCATCTTGTCGGCGGGTGGAGCGCGCTGCTGTCTTTGACATTATATGCACATAGTTCTGTTGGGAATTCTATTGCGAACGCATTGATACCCAAATGAAAGACATAGGACGAGAATTAAGGTGACAAAGTTGAAAAGAGTATACACTTTTCAGTATTTCCGCACACTACCAGGGAATGTCCAAAAAAAAATGGAGAGAGTGGAGGGGTAACTTGCCCAAAACGCGAAAGTGTTTGGGGAGATTAACTTTCGTTCAATATTTATTTATTTATTTATTTATGCATATACAAGAATGTACATAAGGAATGTGAGGATACAAATATGGTAATTACAGTCTTGTAAAGCCACTAGCACCCGCAGCGTTTCGGGCAGGTCCTTAATCTAAGAAAATTTTAAGGAGGTAAATACTTGCAAAATTTATAGACAAAAAAATGATAACAGATTACATGGAATGAAAAAAAAAGAAGATGAGAGAAAATTATAGGTACAGTATATTAAAGCACATAGGTAGCTATGATTGATTGCAATGACAGCTTAAAATGGTAGTTGACAACAAATTGGTAGGCACAATACAGCAGAAACAATATAAGATTGATTGCAATGACAGCTTGAATGGTAGTTGACAAAAATTGGTAGTCACAATACAGCATATGGCTAGCACATAAAAGAAGACAGCAATGAGCACAATGATAAGGTTGTTTGATATTACATAAAAATTAGGAGATTGGGTAACACTAGGTACAGAGCAAATTTAAAGCTCAGTGTAGGAAACTAAATAGATGAAGTTAGGTACTTTTTGGTTTTGCTTTTAAATAAGGCAAAAGTTTTACAGTTTTTCAATTCACTAGGGAGTGAGTTCCATAGACTAGGTCCCTTAATTTGCATAGAGTGTTTACACAGATTAAGTTTGACCCTGGGGATATCAAAGAGATATTTATTTCTGGTGTGGTGATAATGGGTCCTATTACATCTGTCCAGGGAGATTTTCAGAGCATGGTTTGCATTTAAGAACAGGGTTTTGTAAATGTAGTTGACACAAGAGAATGTGTGGAGGGAGTTAATATTTAGCAAGTTTAGGGATTTAAACAAGGGAGCTGAGTGTTGTCTGAAAGCAGAGTTAGTTATTATTCTGATAGCAGATTTTTGCTGTGTGATGATGGGCTTAAGGTGGTTTGCAGTGGTAGACCCCCATGCACAGATACCATAATTAAGATAGGGGTAGATTAGTGCATAATATAGTGAGAGGAGAGCAGAGTTAGGAACATAATATCTGATTTTGGAGAGTATACCAACTGTCTTAGAGACTTTCTTAGTTATGTGTTGAATGTGGGTGCTGAAGTTGAGTCTCTTGTCTAGGAATAGGCCAAGAAACTTGCCATCATTTTTATTACTGATGTTAATGTTGTCTATCTGAAGCTGAATTGCATTTGATGATTTGCTTCCAAATAAGATGTAGTAAGTCTTTTCGATGTTTAATGTTAGTTTGTTCATTGACATCCATAAGTGGACTTTTTTTAATTCATTATTCACAACATTATTTAATGTATGTGGGTTGAGGTTTGAGTAGATAAGGGTAGTATCGTCAGCAAACAATATAGGTTTGAGAATATTAGAGACATTAGGCAGATCGTTTATATATATAAGAAATAGAAGAGGTCCTAAGATGCTGCCCTGTGGCACTCCAACGGTAATTGGTAGAGTGGAAGAAGTTGTATCATTTATGGTTACATATTGGTGTCTGTCACTAAGATAGGATCGGATGTAGTCAAGGGCAAGGCCTCGGATTCCATAATGCTGGAGTTTAAGTAAGAGGTAGTTGTGATTAACAGTATCGAAGGCTTTTCTTAGGTCAATGAAGAGTCCAATCGGAAACTCATTTTTGTCATGGGCTGAGTAGATAATGTCAAGGAGACTAATGATTGCATCATTGGTGCTCTTTTGGGACCGGAAGCCAAACTGGCAGGGGCTGAGTATGTCGAATTTTACGAGGTAGGAATAGAGCTGTTTGTAAATAATTTTTTCAAATATTTTTGATAGAATGGGTAGATTTGATATTGGTCTATAATTGTTTATGTCCGCCGGATTGCCTCCTTTATGGACTGGCGTTACTATTGCTTTTTTGAGGATATCAGGGAAGGTGTGATACTCTATAGATTTGTTGAACAGTAGTGCTATGGGTGGGGCAAGGGCATGGGAGGCTCTCTTGTACACAATGGATGGAATTTCACTGGTGTTCCCTGCCTTGGTTTTTAGAGAATGTATGATGGACACAACATCTGCAGGGCTGATTGGTGAAAGGAGAAAAGAGTTTGGATAGCTGCCTGAGAGATATGTGTTAATATGTGTCTGAGTCTGTGGGATTTTACTGGCAAGATTAGCACCAACCGATGAAAAGAAACTATTAAATTCATTTGCCATTTCTAAGTCAGTTGACGGTATACCCCCATCCTTGTAGAGTTTTATTTGGTTATGTGAGTGTTGTTTAGTTCCTAGGATACTAGAGATAGTTTTCCAAGTGCTTTCATGTTTCCTTTTGCTTCATTGAATCTATTCACATAATATGCAAGTTTTGCCTTTCTTATGATACTGGTAAGCATTGATGAGTACCTTTTAGCTACTTCCTTTGAAACTAGGCCAATCCTAACTTTCTTTTCATATTCATGTTTCTTGTTGATTGAGTTGAGAATGCCACTTGTGAGCCATGGATTGTTTAATCTTTTGTCAGTTACTTGCTTGGTAAGAAGGGGACAATGAATGTTGTAGAGGCTTAGAGTTTTGGAGATGAAGAGGTTAGCTAATGAATTTATATCATGGGTATTATTGAATTCAGAATCCCAGTTAATATTGTAAAGTGCCTCTGTAAGATTGTCTAAAGCTGATTCACTGTGTAGCCTAAATGAAAGTTTCTTGCTTTTTGGTGGTGTTATGTCCATGTTCGCTATGAGAAAGGTAGGATAGTGGTCAGTTGTTCTGTCGTAGATTATACCAGATACAAGAGGAGCTGTTATGTTTGTCCATATGTGGTCCAAGGTAGTGGCTGATGTTTGAGTGACTCGGGTAGGTTTGGTGATTGTGGGGATTAGCATACAGGAGTTCATGCTGTTAAGGAAATAGTCAACTTGAGACCAATTTTGTTGACCCAGGTCAATATTAAAATCTCCTCCCAGAATGAAGTGGTTTTTGTTGAGATTGTTGTTTATAATAAGATTCCTTAGGTTGTCTGAGAAAGAAGCTATGTTAGTATTGGGAAATCTATAGATGGCTCCAATAGTCAAAGAAGATTTAAGGGATTTAATTGTAAACTGAGCAAAAGTATATTCACAGTAGTCATCTCTGTCACTAATAACACTGTTGCAGATAAATGTATCTCGGTAATATATAGCTGTGCCACCACCTTTTTTATTAGGCCTACAGTTATGAATGGCTTTATAACCAGCTAAGTTGTAGAGTTGGGTATAGTCTTTATTTAGCCAAGTTTCTGTTAAAATAATGAACGATAGGTTAGTACCTAGTGCTGTGAGTAATGCATTTAAATCGTCAAAATGTTTACCAAGTGATCTAACATTTTGGTTATAAACTGATAGACAGGTGCTATTTTGAAGTTTGTTTTTAGCCTGGTGTGCTGTGAAATACTTGCAATAATGATGATCAATGTGCTGGTTGGTGTAGATATGAGACAGAAGATTTTGATCAGGATCAATATCAGTGTGCATAGGATGCAGAGGGATCACGATACAAGATACACGATAAAGCAAAACACAAGAATAAAAGCAAATACAATAAAATAGTAACAATTTAGAAGTAAAATAAAGATCCAATAGATAGCCAGGGAGGACACAGAAGTTACATAAAATAAAAAAAACAAAAAATCAGTAGAGACTGACAATATAAATGAGACAGACAATATAAATGTAAAATAAAAAATAATAAGAAAAATGATAATCATAAAAAAAAATGATCTTGAAGATAATTAGCTTAGTAATGGTTAATTAACAGGGTAATAAAAAGCCCTAGGTTTAGTGACAAGGGGATTACCTAAGAACAAATAATTAAGAGTATAAAACAGGCAAAGATGACAAACAAAAAAAAAAATAATAATAATAAAATAAAAATAAAAATAAACACCTTTGGAAAGGAAAGGCAGAGCTTAAGTACACTTTGGTTGTATGTGAGACTACAAATTATGTTCTGGTTATTCAGCGGATATCCCACAGTCATCCAGGAAAGAAGTGAGGTGTGCTTCAGTGGTTATGACATAAGTTTTTCCAGAGTCAGTCTTCCTAGCTATTATTTTACCATCGCGCACAAAACAATGTTTAATAGCAGTGGATCTATTGCAAATTCCACGTAGTTTAAATAAGAGATTTTGTCTGAATCTGGTAAGACATTCGTTCACATAAACCTTGGATTTCATACCGACTGCAGTAGTGATAAGGTCTGACTTGCGGGAGCAGCTATCTAACTTCACCCTTATCTTTCTGTTGTTTGTACCAGATGATTTGGCACCCACTCTATAAGCTGACTTAATGTCTCTTGCTTCGATTGAATAATTCAACTTAGTACGCAATTCCTGGATCACGATGGCAGTACAGTCTTCTCTGTCAGTTTCATGGGGAAAACCCTGTGATGAGATGATGACAGAATCAAGGAGCTTAATACAATACTATTATGCAAAAGGAGCCACACATCTATGGTTCATCCAATAAAATCAGCAGACTTCTAGATGTTACTACTGCTCGGCTTAGACTCGGTTACAAGTATTTCTGGGAATTCTCATTATCTGCCGTTGTAGACCTGACCAAATGTTAACTGTCAACAAAATTATTTGCACACCCCTCCGTCACTATGTGATAGTGAATTCAGAGACAATTCTATAACCAATGTACCAACGATGTGTCAATATTTCATTCAAAATGATCTGGTACCAGAAATTTTAGCCAAATATCCCCAGTTTGCTAACTGTAAGTAGTAACTAAGTGATTGAAACCTATCCACCGCTGCCCACTGGATGGGGAGCGGTGTGCAGGACAAACATATCAGATTCAGATTCAGATGTTTATTCAGGTAAGGTATATACATACAAGTGATGTTACATTGATGGATTGATATATAGATAGAGCTAGTACATACAATGCCTAAAGCCACTATTACGCAATGCGTTTCGGGCAAAGATATCAAAGGTGTCACAATATCAATTGTGACACTAGCTCTCCACATATGTCAGTTGCTTAATTTAGAAACTGTACTTGTGATCGATCTCGAACCCATTGTTGATGTGACGACTTATACTGAATTTTGTAACTAGCTCATCAAGATTGTAACTTGCTTAGCTAAATGAATTGTGGGGTTCAGTCCCTGAGCCCATTATGTGCCTCTGCAACCCTTTCCACTACCGCCCACAAGATGGGTATGGGGTGCATAATAAATGAACTAAACTAACTTTAAGGCATCCTGAAAGAAAGCTTGGAGGGCTTGAAAAATTGCAGAACGAAGCCTTGAGGATAATCCTTGGGTGCCCTCGTACCACAAAGATACTTAATATGAGAAAGGAACTTAATATTCCGAGCGTTGTTTATCGTGTTACTGAAAATAACTGTCAAATTGGTATAAAAATGCTTAGGCTAGCTCATCCTAACCCTTGCACAGAAGCCCTCCAGAATTTCTTTATTGAATGTAAACATTGTTTCAAATAGATAAATAAAATTGGAACTGAACTCAGAAAGTATCAGATTTATAATTTGTACCAAGAGAGACAACAATAGCACTTTCCTGCACTGTAGGAAATTACACCCTTTTCAATTTTAATCCCTCCCTTTCCATCAAAGGAGCAAATTAGAGATCAGTCCCAGCTTTGTTTTGAGGCAAAGCTCAACGTCTTAAGCCATATTGATGCTCTGTCCACAGAGCATTCTCTCTCTCAAATCATATACACTGAAGGTTTCCTAGAGCGCCCAACGGGTGCAGCTGGAAGTGCAGTTGTCCTGGCAATAGGATATGACTTATATTTTGAGTGGGGAGTCCGTATAAACAACTGGGCCTCTACCCTTCAGACTGAACTATTTACCTTGCTCCTTGCACTGAAATGTGTACAAGTATCCAAACTTGATACATTAATTGTAAGTGACTCTTTATCATCCTTAATTGCTCTCAACTCTTTAAGACATAAGTGTAACATGCTTGTGTCTGAAGCTAGACACAAATACAATAACAACTTGAGGAACCTTATCATAAACAATAATCTCAACAAAAATCACATAGTTCTCAGAGGTGATTTCAATATTGACCTAGGGCTACAAAATAACCCTCAAGTAGACTATTTCCTCAACAGCATGAATTCCTGTATGCTCATCCCCGCAATCACCAGGCCCACCCGAGTCACTCAAACATCTGCGACTACCCTGGATCACTGATGGACCAACATAACAGCTCCTCTTACATCAAGTATAATCACTGACAGAACAACTGACCACTATCCTACCTTCCTTGTAGCGAACATGGCCATAACACCACCAGGTAACAAGAAAATTACCTTTAGGTTACAATGTGAAGCGGCAATAGGCAATCTCACAAATGCCCTCCACAATGTAAACTGGGAATCTAAATTTATTAATACACAGGATAATAATTCGTTAACTAGCCTCTTTCCAAAATTTAAAGCCTTTACAATACTTATTGTCCTCTCCTCACCAAGCAAGTAACTGGCAAAAAGGTTAAATAATCCCTGGCTCACTAATGGCATACTTAAAGCAATCGACAAGAAACATGAATATGAAAAAAAAACTTAGGATTGGCCTAGTTGGAAAAGAAGTAGTTAAGAGGTACTCATCAGTGCTTACCAGTATAATAAGAGCAAAGCGTTCCTATTACGAGAATCGATTCAAAGAAGCAAAAGGCAACATAAAAAGCACATGGAGAGCCATCTCTACCATCCTAGGAGCTAAACAACATTTACATAATAAGATAAAAATCTCCAAGGATGGTTATACACCTGCAACAGATCTTGAAACAGCAACTGAATTTAATAGCTTCTTTTCATCGTTTGGTGCTCACCTTGCCCGAAAAATCCCAGAGACTCAGACATATGTTACCACATATCTTTCACGCAGCTATCCAAACTCTCTTCTCCTCTCTCCGGTCAGCCCTACAGATGTTGTGTCCATCATTCACTCGCTAAAAACCAAAGCTGGGAACATTAGTGAAATACCATCGATGGTACACAGGCGTGCCTCCCATGCCCTTGCACCATCCATAGCACTGCTGTTCAACAAATCCCTAGAGTGTCATACCTTCCCTGATATCCTTAAAAAAGCAAGAGTAACGCCAGTTCATAAAGGAGGTAACACGGCAGACATAAATAATTACAGACCCATATCGAATCTACCTATATTATCAAAAATATTTTTTTTTTTTTTACAAACAGCTCTACTCCAATTTTGTAAAATTCAATATACTAAGTTCCTGTCAGTTTGGCTTCCGCTCCCAAAAGAGTACCAATGAAGCTATTGTTAGTCTGCTTGACTTAATCTTCTCAGCCCTTGACAAAAGTGAGTTTCCAATTGAACTCTTCATCGGCCTGAGAAAGGCCTTTGATACTGTTAACCATAACTACCTCTTACTTAAATTCCACCATTATGGAATCCGTGGCCTTGCCCTAAACTATATCCGATCCTATCTTAGTAACAGACACCAATATGAAGCCATCAATGATATAACCTCTCCCACTCTACCACTTACCGTAAAGGTGCCACAGAGCAGCATCCTAGGACCCTCCTGTTTCTTATATACATCAATGATCTCCCTAATGTCTCTAACATACTTAAACCTATATTGTTGGCTGATGATACTAGTCATCTACTCTGACCCCCAACCCACTCCTGTTAAATAATGTTGTAAACAATTAATTAAAAAAAGTCTACTTGTGGATGTCAACCAACAAACCTCACACAAAACATAGAAAAGACCTACTATATCTTATTTGGAAACAAATCAACAAATGCAATTCAGCTTCAGATAGATAATGTAAACATTAGCAATAAAAATGATGGAAAGTTTCTTAGCCTATACTTAGACAAGAGACTCAACTTCCGCACCCATATACAACACATAACTAAAAAGTTTTCTAAAACAGTTGGTATACTGTTTAAGATCAGATATTATGTACCCTACTCTGCTCTCCTCTCACTCTATTATGCACTTATCTATCCCTATCATTCTTATGGTGTTTGTGCTTGGGGTTCAACCTCTGCAAACTACCTCAAGCCCATCATCATCCAGTAAAAATCTGCTATCAGGACAATAACTAACTCTACTTTCAGACAACACACAGCTCCCTTGTTCAAATCCTTAAACATGCTAAACAAATTCACTCCATACATTCTCCTGTGTAAATTACGTTTATAAAGCCCTTTTTCTAAGTGCAAACACTGTTCTGAAACTCTTCCTGGACAGATGTAATAGAACACATGGCCACCCCACCAGACATAAATATCTCTTTGATATCCCCAGAGTCAAACTTAATCTATGTAAACACTCTATGTAAATAAAGGGACCTAGTCTATGGAACTCACTCTCTTATTATGATTTGAAAAGCTGTCCAACTTCTGCCATATTCAAAAATAAAACCAAAAAGTACCTGTAGTACTTTTTAAGTACGAGGGAGTAATGCGCAAAGCGTCCCTCACCTGTGACGTCACAGCGTCATCTGACGCCATATCAACACAGCGGCCATTTTGTCGTCAGTTCAGTCATGGCGAGGACAAACCCTTCATGCAAACTGCACCTACTATCAAGAAGAAGAAGATTTTGTGTTCCACCGATAGTATTATCGTAAGTAAACACTTATATTTTATATTTTATTATATTAATTGATTCTATTTTTCTGTAATAAAGGTCCAAGGGTACTGTGTTGGGAGGTGAGAGCTGTTACTGGTGTCTGTGGAGATGTGAGGACTTGTATCAACCACTATCACCACCAGTACCTTGTCTTGCACCCTGCTTAGTATTCCTATTGAGATATGAAATATTATTGCATTCATATAATTATTCATTCACAGTCATTACTATTTTTATGGGATATGTTCTGTTACCCTAATGCTTTTTATTCCTGGGCATGTCCATTTACTCTCCAGCCCTTCACAAGCCACTGCTGCACCCCCTCCATGCCCATACTTACTGTGCTTATTCTTACAGGACTGCACTGCATTATGTGGTGCTCACTGCCTGGACACCTTGGCAATGTAGAGACAGATATTCTGCAATACCGTGATATTAGCAGTAGAGTGATAAGCTGACACACGGGAGCTACAATGGAAAGGAGTTGAGTATGAACTCTTGTAATTTATATTGCTTCCAGTGAGTTTTTAGTTTTCTTATAATCACTATGTTATCTATCCTCTACAACCTAGTTATCTGCTTGATACATGCATTATAGGGTTCTGGTAGTTGTTCTACTCACCAAGCCCTTCCAAGGCCAGGCTTGACATGTGAGAGCTTGATCCAACAGGCTGTTGCTTGGACAGGCCCCTCAGGCCCACATATCCACCACAGCCTTGTTTGTCCAGCACTTCTTGAAGATGTTCAGGTTTTCTCTTGAAGATGTCGACGGTTGTTCCAGCAATACTGTATTTCTTTTATTGCTGAAAACATGTTTTCAGCCATAAAAAAAATAATCCTGAATCCAGAAAAAAATCCCTTTTTTATCATCTGGAAATTTTCAAATATTGCTGATCAAACCTGAGTCTAAATTATTTGTATATATTATGAATTACAGAGGTCCCAGGACAGAGTTTTGAGGAACTCCACTTACATTTTCCCACTCTGATTTAACCCCATTTATACAAACTCATTCTTATCTTTTAGCTAATCATTTATTGTACACACCATACTCAGCCTGTGTAGGGTAGTTTATTGTGCATCCTAGTATTGTGTATGTGTAGTATATATATTTGTGTAGTATATTTGGTATATTTAATGCCTCTAACCTCTCCTCATAGTTCTTGTCCTTCAATTCTGGGAGCCACTTAGTAGCATGTCTTTGCACCTTTTCCAGTTTATGTGCTTCTTAAGATATGGGCACCATACAACCGCTGCATATTCCAGCTTTAGTCTAACAAAAGTCGTGAACAATTTCTTGAGTATTTCGCCATCCATGCATTTAAAAGCTCTGAATATTATCCTTTACCTGCAATTGGTTGTTGCTGTATTTATAGAATATGATTTGTTCTGCTTTACATTTGTTTATTCTTTTTTTCAAAAATTCTTTCTGCCTCTCTCCTCACTGCCGTGTAGTTGTTTCTCTTTGTATTACTGGTATGTTTGGGGGTTTGGCCTCTTCGTATATTGATTCCATTTTTGTGTCTTTTGGTCTCTGGCCGTCTTGAAATTTCAGTTGAACAAATCCTGTTTCCTAGTTCTGCATCTTTGTTTTGGTATAAATGTTTTTGTTCCTTTATCATATATTTCACAAAATTGACATACTGTGCATTAATTCATCTCAATTACTTCCTTTCCTAACAGCAAGCCTTTCCAGTAAAATTCTTTGAATTCTTTTCTGACTTCCAGCCTAATGTTTGTTTTATCCTAGTGTGTATGATGCCTAGCGTGTGTCTGGTGCCTGTTGTGTTAAACCGAAGATAAATGCATAAGTATAGGTCTGTAATTTCTCCAGCTTTGAAAGGGGCTTTCATTATGCAGCAGTATTCCACTCTAGAGAGCACTAGCGTCTTGAAAACTATCATCGGTATAGCATCTCTAGTGTGAAAAGTTCTTGTTATCTATCCTGTCATTTTTCTTGCAGTTGTGACGGCTACTTTATTGTGTTCTTTAAATGTAAGGCCTTCTGACATCAGTACACCCAAATCCTTTACGTTGCTTTTCCGTTCAATGTTATGATTTGACTGAGTTTTGTAAGTGGTTTCCGTTATATTTTCATTTTTTCCGTAGCGCATGAGCTGAAACTTATGTTCGTTAATCACCATGTTATTTTCTGTAGCCCATAGAAAGACCTGATTTACATCTGATTGGAGGTTTGCCGTGTCCTCTATGTTGCCTACTCTCGTGAAGATTCTAGTGTCATCTGCAAAGGATGATCAAGTACTATAGGTTGTGTCCTTGTCTATGTCCGATATGAGGATGAGAAAAAGTATTGGAGCAAGCACAGTACCCTTGGGAACTGAGCTCTTTACGGTTGATGGTCCAGATTTTATTTTGTTGACTACTACACATTGGGTTCTATTAGTCAGGAAGTTGTATATCCATCTGCCTATTTTTCCGGTAATTCCTTTTGAACGCATTTTATGTGCAATAACACAATGGTCACATTTGTCAAAGGCTTTTGCGAAATCTGTGTAAATTACATCAGCGTTTTGTTTGTCTTCCATGGCATCTAGTGCCATGTCAGAATGGTCCAGCAACTGTGATAGGCAAGAGCGCCCTGTTCTGAAACCATGTTGTCTGGGGTTATGGAGATGCTGTGATTCCATGTATTTGGTGATCTTACTTCTTATCATTCTCTCAAAGATTTTTATGATGTGCGATGTTAGTGCTATCGGTCTGTAGTTTTTTGCCTCTGCCTTATTTCCTCCTTTATGGGGCGGTGCTATCTCTGCTGTTTTTAGTATGTCAGGGATAATGCCAGTATCTTGGCTTTGTCTCCAAAGAATGTGAAGGGCCTGCGATAACGTTTTTTTACAGTTCTAGATGAATATAGAGTTCCAAGAGTCAGGGCCTGGTGCAGAGTGCATAGGCATACTGTCTATGGCTTCTTCAAAATCCAGTAGGGATAGGATCACATCTGATTTATGATTTGATGTTGGTATCATATCCATGAAAAATTCATTTGGGTTATCAATCTTCAGTGCGTTCAGTGGCTCGCTGAAAACAGTCGTACTGATTGTGTGGTAAGGCGTACTGATTCTTGTGTGGTATTGTGGCAAGTGCAATAATATGTATTGTTTCATTGCAGATAAGAGATTCCAGATCGTTCCAGATTTCCGAAGTACTGAAATGCACACCATACAAGCTTGGTGGATCTAGGTGCAAGGTAAAATAATTTACATTTACTTGAATATATTTTTAGCTAATTATCAGTATATATATAATATATTTATATGCATATATATATATATATATGTCATATATATGCATATATATGCATATATATATATATATGTCATATAATGCTTTGAAACTTTTGACGGTTTTGGCCTCCACCACCTTCTCACCTAACTTGTTCCAACCGTTTACCATTCTGTTTGCAAAAGTGAATTATCTTACATTTCTTTGACATCTTTGTTTAGTTCGTTTAAATCTATAACCTCTTGTTCTTGAAATTCCAGGTCTCGGGAAATCTTCCCTATCAAGTTTATCAATTCCTGTTACTGTTTTGTACATAGTGATCATATCTCCTCTTTTCCTTCTGTCTTCTAGTTTTGGAATATTTAATGCCTCAAATGTCTCCTCATAAATCCTGCCCTTCAGTTTTGGTATGAATGTTTGTGTGCCTTCATCGTATATTTTGCAAAATATGGAATACATCTCATTTACTTTACTTTAAGAATATGGTTCGATCAATTAAAAACCCTCTTGTTCAAATTGCAAAGAGACTGAAAGAAATGCAGCATGCTCAATGGATTATATATTAGTGATTATTATTAGGATTATATGTTAGTGAATCATATTAGTGATTCAATTATTATGGTCATAAAACAATAAACAAATAGTTTTCCTGTTATTACACTCTATTCACATGTTATATATAAGTATCTGCATGTTTTGTTCACCATTACAAACCACTAAGTTGGTTTGATTTTTGTTGATTGTTATTTATGATAAGATTCCTTACGTTATCTGAGAATGAAGCTATGTTGGTATTGGGAAATCTATAGATGGCACTTATAGTCAAGGAGGATTTAAGGGATTTACTGGAGAACTTGGCAAAGGTATATTCACAATAGTCGTCTCTGTTACTAATGACACTATTGCAGATGAAGGTATCTTTGTAAGATATTGCTATGCCACCTCCTTTTTTTATTAGGCCTGCAGTTGTGAATGGCTTTATTATCAGCCAAGTTGTAGCATACAACATAGCATATATATGTATATGGCATACATATATATTTATATATATATATATATATATATATATATATATATATATATATATATATATATATAATATATATATATATATATATATATATATATTATATATATATATATATATATATATAATATATATATATATATATATATATATATATATATATATATATATATATATATATATATATATATATATATATATATATATATATATATATATGTCGTACCTAGTAGCCAGAACTCACTTCTCAGCCTACTATTCAAGGCCCGATTTGCCTAATAAGCCAAGTTTTCCTGAATTAATATATTTACTATAATTTTTTTCTTATGAAATGATAAAGCAACCATTTTCTCTATGTATGAGGTCAATTCTTTTTTATTGGAGTTAAAATTAACGTAGATATATGACCGAACCTAACCAACCCTACCTAACCTAACCTAACCTATATTTATAGGTAAGGTTAGGTTAGGAAGCCAAAAAAGCTAGGTTAGGTTAGGTTAGGTAGGTTAGGTAGACGAAAAAACATTAATTCATGAAAACTTGGCTTATTAGGCAAATCGGGCCTTGAATAGTAGGCTGAGAAGTGCGTTCTGGCTATTAGGTACGACATATATATATATATATATATATATATATATATATATATATATATATATATATATATATATATATATATATGTCGTACCTAGTAGCCAGAACTCACTTTTCAGCCTACAATGCAAGGCCCGATTTGCCTAATAAGCCAAGTTTTCATGAATTAATATATTTTCTCTAATTTTTTTCTTATGAAATGATAAAGCAATCCATTTCATTATGTAAGAGGTCAATTTTTTTTATTGGAGTTAAAATTAACGCAGAAATATGACCGAACCTAACCAACCCTACCTAACCTAACCTAACCTATCTTGATAGGTTAGGTTCGATTAGGTAGCCGAAAAAGTTAGGTTAGGTTAGGTTAGGTAGGTTAGGTAGTCGAAAAGCAATTAATTCATGAAAACTTTTCTTATTAGGCAAATCGGGCAATGCATAGTAGGCAGAGAAGTGCGTTCTGGCTATTAGGTACGACATATATATATATATATATATATATATATATATATATGTCATACTTAGTAGCCAGAACGCACTTCTCAGCCTACTATGCATATCCCGATTTGCCTAATAAGCCAAGTTTTCATGAATTAATTGTTTTTCGACTACCTAACCTACCTAACCTAACCTAACCTAACTTTTTTGGCTACCTAACCTAACCTAATCTATAAAGATAGGTTAGGTTAGGTTAGGTAGGGTTGGTTACGTTCGGTCATATATTTACGTTAATTTTAACTCCAATAAAAAAAAATTGACCTCATACATAATGAAATGGGTAGCTTTATCATTTCATAAGAAAAAAATTAGAGAAAATATATTAATTAAGGAAAACTTGGCTTATTAGGCAAATCGGGCCTTGCATAGTAGGCTGAGAAGTGCGTTCTGGCTACTAGGTACGACATATATATTTATATATATATATATGTATATATATATATATATATATATATATATATATATATATATATATATATATATAATTTTTGTTTGTTGTTGCTTTTAGGTAATGCTTTTAACCAGTGTACGTGGGTCTGATTGTGCAACCACGGTTCGAAGAATAATGAAGATATGAACAAACGGCCTGTGGTCACTATACAGTCTGGAAGGGCAAAAGAAGAAATTGGCATTTCTACAAAAACAAGAACTATATAATGTTATTTTAAGTAAGTAACCAAAAAATTAAATAATTTTTTTAAAGTTTAAAATTCACTTAAAAATTTAAATTTTAAATTAAAAAAATTTAACCAAAAAACTTAATATTTTTCATATTTGGAACCATTCCATAATATTTTCCCAAGCATAAATGATTATATTTCTATCACTTGCTCTTAAGATTGTTTCATTTAATAGAGGTTGGGCATAATTGTTCTCTGCTGCTAATAGAACTGACTGACTTAGCTATAGGAAAATGTAAACTTAATTGGTTTATCCATTACAGTATTTTGCAGTTTATTTCATGATCCTGTGCTTAATACTTGCATAAATAGTAGATTACAAAATGCATTTTTATATCTTTAGTATTGAATAATAATAATGCAAATAATTGACTTATAAATGATGTACAATTAATTGGTAGGTGATATTATATTATTAATATTTTTTCATTCTTGCAAAGCCTTAACAAAGCCATTAACATGTTAATATAAACTTGATCACCTTCCACTTATTTTCTCATGTGCTACCTACATGTACAAAACCTTATTCCTAAATGCATATTTTGTTCTGAAGCTTGTCCTTTTTATGTTGTGTATCACCATCTCTGGAGAGTTTTATCTGATTGATGTATAAATTACTTTTAATTTTACAGAATATTATTGTTATACTGAATTTATTATTATATAAATAACTTAATTTTACAGAATCATCTATCAACGCACATCCACAAGTTGAGGAGGAGGATGTGACCTTCCAGATTTCTGAAGTACTGAAACATGCACCAAACAGGCCTGGTGGATCTAGGTACAAGGTAAAATAATTTAATTTTTTTTTTTTTTTTACTAATTGTCCGATATATATATATATATATATATATATATATATATATATATATATATATATATATATTTATATATATATATATATATATATATATATATATATATATATATATATATATATATATAAATATATATATAAATATATATATAATGTGTCGTACCTAGTAGCCAGAACGCACATCTCAGCCTACTATGCAAGGCCCGATTTGCCTAATAAGCCAAGTTTTCATGAATTAATGTTTTTTCGACTACCTAACCTAACATTTTCAGCTACCTAACCTAACCTATAAAGATAGGTTAGGTAGGGTTGGTTAGGTTCGGTCATATATCTATATTAATTTTAACTCCAATAAAAAAAGAATTGACCTCATACATAATGAAATGGATAGCTTTATCATTTCATAAGAAAAAAAATAAAGAAAATATATTAATTCATTAAAACTTGGCTTATTAGGCAAATCGGGCCTTGCATAGTAGGCTGAAAAGTGCGTTCTGGCTACTAGGTACGACATATATATATATATATATATATATATATATATATATATATATATATATATATATATATATATATATATATATAACGTATATATTAACGTAGATATATATATATATATATATATATATATATATATATATATATATATATATATATATATATATATATATATATATATATATATATATATATATATATATATATATATATATATATATATATGTCGTTCCTAGTAGCCAGAACGCACTTTTCTGCCTACTATGCAAGGCCCGATTTGCCTAATAAGCCAAGTTTTACTGAATTAATATATTTTCTTTAATTTTTTTCTTATGAAATGATAAAGCTACCCATTTCATTACGCATGAGGTCAATTTTTTTTTATTGAAGTTAAAATTAACGTAGATATATGACCGAACCTATCCAACTCTACCTAACCTAACCTAACCTATCTTTAAACGTTAGGTTAGGTTAGGTAGCCGAAAAAGTTAGGTTAGGATAGGTTAGGTAGGTTAGGTTGTCGAAAAACAATTAATTCATGAAAACTTGGCTTATTAGGCAAATTTGGCCTTGCATAGTAGGCTGAGAAGTGCGTTCTGGCTACTAGGTACGACATATATATATATATATATATATATATATATATATATATATATATATATATATATATATATATATATATATATATATATATATATATATATATATACATATATATATATATATATATGCAACCATGCAACCTCCGAAGAGACAACTAACACAACACCTATACCCCCTATTAGACTATTTTACAGGAACTTCTTTTCCACAGCTCATAAAACAGAGGAAAGGGTCCTGAAAGATATTGTTAATAGAAACGTTATCCCTACAGACAAAAATCAGAGGATACAACTGACGATTTACTATAAAACCAGAAAAACGGCCAGCCTACTCATGAGAAACTCTCCAGACACGAAACAGAACGCTTTAAAAGAGACTAACGTCGTCTATGCCTTCAAATGCCCACTTGGGGACTGTAAGCTCCAAAAAACCCAGTATATAGGCAAGACAACAACATCTCTTTCTAGGCGTTTAACGATGCATAAACAACAGGGCTCCATTAAGGAACATATAATCTCTTCCCATAACCAAACCATCGCCAGAGAAATCCTAGTAAACAACACAGAAATCATCGATAGATACAGCGATAGCAGGCGGCTTGACGTTTGCGAGGCACTACACATCAAGAAGTCAACACCAGCAATCAACAGCCAATTATTGCACAACTATATACTACCCACCTCAAGACTCCGCTCCAATATAGAAGCATCAAGAAATATGGACCAATAGGCTTTCTACAAACACTTCTATTCAATATCCATTGTTTCGTGTTCTGTCTTGTGTTGATACTTTTAATACCCTATTAATATCCTCTAATGCCACATCATCCTTCCCACCTCACTCAAATGTAATGCCACATCACCCTTCCCACCTCACTCAAATGTAGATATAAAATCAGGGAAACGCAAGTTCTAATCAGTTGTGTATTTGTGAAGTCTTTGAAAATGTAATAAGTTTTACGAAACGCGCCCGTGTCGCGTCAGACTAGAAATAAAAATGAATTTTGGAGAAGTGATTTTTGATTTACCTCCAACAGTGAAGCATAATGTACGAAAGATTGAGAAAATTCGTGTTAGAATTATTAATCTTACTTTTTCGGTCATATTTAATAAAATATGTCTACAGGAAAGACTGCTACCAAAATATACTAATATATATATATATATATATATATATATATATATATATATATATATATATATATATATATATATATATATATATATATATATATATATATATATATATATATATATATATATATATATATATAATAGAGTGTGTGTAATTACCTAAGTGTAGTTACAGGATGAGACCGTCTTCCCAGCACTCTTTGTCATATAACGCTTTGAAACTACTGACAGTCTTGGCCTCCACCACCACCTCACCTAACTTGTTCCAACCGTCTACCACGCTATTTGCGAAAGTGAATTTTCTTATATTTCTTTAGCATCTGTGTTAAGCTAGTTTCAATCTATGACCTCCTGTTCTTGAAGTTCCAGGTCTCGGGAAATCTTCCCTGTCGATTTTATCAATTCCTGTTACTATTTTGTATGTAGTGATCATATCACCTCTTTCTTCTGTCTTTTAGTTTTGGCATATTTAATGCCTCTAACCTCTCCTCGTAGCTCTTGCCCTTCAGTTCTGGGAG